>NC_038254.2:2543169-2843169 GCF_000004515.6 Glycine max
CTATAAATGATTTTTTTAAGACATGTAGTTATAGTTAGTTATCTAGATAGAAGAGTTTGACCATAATGTTTTCAATAACTATCATGCATGTAAAAAGGTGCTAATGCTACATACTGACTCAAATGAATCAAGGACCTTAAACCATTGGAGTTAGTAATTATTTTGTTATTACACCAACTAACTAAAGCTATCATATTCCCGAAAAAACCTGTTGGTCAAGTCAGAAACAATAACTATGCCATATTGCCAATCTCAAATTAAATAAAAATAAAAACAAAAACATGTAAGGATGTTGTGTAAGTAATTATTAAGATTGAGCAAAATTAATTAACCCATGCATGTACATAAAAAAAAAAAAAGAAGAAGAAGAAAGTGGGAGGGAGACATGCATACAGTGGAAGGAGGTGGGAAAATGGAGCCAAAGATGCTGGTGGATGAAGATGAAGTGGTGGAGGGGTCCTTGGGACCAAAAAGATGATCAAAGTTGGTGAATGATGATGAGGAAGAACCTCCTCCCACTTTCTTTTTGTTGTTCTCCATGTCTTCTTGGGTGGTGTGTGTGTGAGAGTGAATGAGTGTGACTTACGACTAGTAATTTAGCTAGCCAGGGAAAGCTTGATTAGCTTTTATGTTTTTTGGAGAGGTATAATAAAAAAGCTAGCTTTCTTTGTCAACCAACGAACAAAACTACTATAGTTTGATAAGTATATATATATATATCCTATAACGACCAAAAGATTGGATAAGATTTGCAGGCTGGGAAGAAGGCAACAAAATTAAAGAGATAAGGAAGGGTGGGAAAAAGGGTGCAGAGAGCTGGGTGGAGTAGAAGAGGGCTAGAAGAGGAGAGGAGAGCACGTGATGGTAGCAGATGATGTGTAGAACATGATACGTATAGAGTGCTATTTATAAGCCCAAAAATATGCTGCGCCCATGTGCCCCTCATTCAATTTCCATCCCTTTCCCTCTCTTTGACACATGGGCACCCATTTGGGCCCCACGTGGACTTGAGGCCCAAATCCAAACCCCTGCTGCCATGTGTCTTGCTCCTTCATCTTTGACTTTCTACACTCTATTTTTACCTACTCAAATGTATTAAAGCAGGGATTTGAGTAAAGATTTTGAAAATGTAGTGCGATAATTGAGTCCTTAAACATCCTGATTCATTGATTTAAGGTTAATATAACTTTTGCTATATTATGTTTTATTTTATAGTGGTTAAAAATTTTATTTTGATTTTTTATGTTTTTAAAATGTATTATTTTAATTCTTTTTTAATTTTTTTGTTAGAATTATTAGTATTTTGTTAACTTTTTAATTTTAAAATATTTTAATGTTACAATTAATTCTTTATGTTTCACACTTATTTTTCTTTTATACAATATGTTTTAAAAGTTTTATTTTGATCTTTTATGATTTTGAAATATATGGTTTTGATCCTTTTTAAAAAAAAATTGTTAGAAATGTTAATTTCTATTCATGTTTTAAATTTAAAATAGTCAAGTTAATATAATAACACCTAAAAATTATAGTATTTTTTATTTAAAAAATTAAAAATCACAAACAACAATAATCTTCACTCTAATATTATTATTATTATTACTAGCGAAAAAATAGGTGTTGTCATATTATTGTTGTTGTTATTGTTGTTATTATTATTATTATCAACCTCCCCATGTGACCAGAATTGCCGCATTATCTAATGACAACTGTCTCATCATCACTGCTGTCAGTAGTAACGCGTTGACCAAGGCTTAGAAGAAGATTGACAATATCAAGTTATGAATGAGGTTTGACTAGTAGAGCCAGTCATAATCATCTTCCAATGAAATGTATCATTCAGATCCTCTTTGCACTGCTTATCTTCGCTCGGTTCAATTGAAAACAGTTGTGCATGTCATTGTAGGTTTTGCTCACAAACCTCACAAAAGAGTCACATTTTGACATCTTCATTCACATTGCTCATAAACTGTGGATTAGTTAGGGTTATGTTTTTGTCTTTGATTGAAGACAACTCTTACTTTGATCTCTCTTGTTTTTGTTTCCAATAACATAATTATATAAAGTGTTTTGGTTTTTTAGTGAAGAGTATAAGAATTTTTTGTGGTTCCAACAAAATTATGTATTGAAGTCGTTTAATTTTTTACCTTTTCAAATCTGGAGGGAGTTGGAGAAGATGATAATTTTTTTAATTATTTATTTTCTTAAAATAAAATAAAGATAATAGTGTTTTTTAGTCATCATTATATAAATTTAATTATTTGACAAGACTTAATGTCAGTTTTGATCCATTATATTTCATAGTTGTTTTGCTTTGATACATTAAGTTTTAAAAATTTCATTTTAGTTTTTTATATTTTCGAAATGTATCATATTTGTATTTTTTTTAATTTTTAAAAGTTAACATAATACTAACATTTCTACCGAAAAATTGAAAAAAGAACTAAAACGATAAATTTTAAAAACATGAAAAATTAAAATTAAAATTTTAAAACTTAATATACCAAATCGAAATAACTAAAACATAATAGACCAAAATTAAGCCTTGATTTAACTAATTGTGCTGTACTAAATTTGAAGCAGTTATAGTCAAACATATTGTTAATATGAATTCGAATTCAAATATGTAACATAAATGCTTGCTTGATGTCTTTTTAATGAAGTTTTAAAATTGATGTCTTTTTAATTAATTTGAGATTCTTAATCAAGCTTTAATAATCAACACTTTCTTGATAGATTACCCGTGATGTAGAATGTTGATACCACTTTTAAATTTGAAATTCATGACAAGATTTTTGAGATTGATCGTATTAAGAACTGATCTAGAAAAATATTTTCTATATCAATTCGTTTATACAATCGATTTAGAAAATTCATCATGGTTTTCTAATTCAACAGTGTGCTTATAATTTTTGTCTTGTGAGCGTATATTTTTTTTCTGAAAATATTTTTTATTTTCAAAATTTCCAAATTTAAAAAACATGTATCGAAAAGAAAATAATCTAATGAATAATCATGTTTTTACTTTTTCAGAAAAGATTTTAAACACTGATTTATTGTTTTTAATTTTGGACTTGCTTTTAAAAATATTTTCAGAAAAAATATTTTCTAAATTTTAAATAAATATATTTTCATTCTTATTTTATATTTTCTTTAGAAATAAAATCACAAAACACTCGAACGAACGAAGCGTTACCTTAGTTTTCAAGCCCCCATTCTTTGGTTTTAAGGCGCCTGAAGGAAAAGGATAATCAAACAGAAACCCCTTATTTTAAAGGACAGGTTCTTTTCAAGAAGGATGTTAAATGGCTTTTATGAAAACAAACCAATAGATGGATCCCAATCCCTCTTTAGAATTAAAATGTAAAGTTTCTAAACTGTTTCAAATTGACTCAAAATTCTTTTGAAATTCAATAATTAAATTAAAAGTTTTATAAATATCAATATGTTGTTGGTTTAAGTGGTATTTCTTTTGGACTTATATATAAATCCAAATTTTTTTATTCAAATATAAATAAATCTAACTAATTTCATCTTTATTTAATGATATTATTTTTAAAACATCTTTTATTTAACTGAAATATTATTTTTAAGGAGTCTATTTTATTTGATATCAAGTTCCAATGAATTTTTTTTAAAATAATCTTATTTTTACTTGAAATTAATAAAATTAAATGATTTTAACTAATTTTTTAATATGTGTAAAAGTAATTACTTATATATGAGTTACTAGACTTAAATTCCTTAAAATTTGAGACTTTGAGTCTTATAAAAAAAAATATATCAGATTTTTAAAATGGAGATTTAATCCATAAGAGTTGGTACGTAATTCAAACCAATTTCATCGTGATAAAAAGTTTCCAATTTAAAGAAACACTTTGACAGAAAAATATTTTTTTAACATCATTCTTACAATTTTTTTTAATTGTATACATGCAAGATAAGTAACATAGTACGGTAGGGCGAGCGGATTTTACTATGTGGGGGCATTTTTTTTCCAGAAATTATCAAATGGGGTGGATTTTAAGAAATTACCCGATCAATGGTAAGTCATGGATGAGAAACATGACTTTGTGCTTGAAGTCAGACATTATTTTACGATTTCTAAAATTTTTGCTTTTTTTCTTTTGTTCAAATAGGAGCCATGAACATTGTTACAACTTTCCCTCATTGTGAGTATTTTTTTAACGAAGTCTTAGATAGATTTATGACTTGTGAATTTGTTTTTGTTTATATATATATTTTCCTAATCAAAGTGGTGAACATTGTTATGATTTGTTTTTTTTTTACTATTTTTCTTACTATTTTTTATTGTAGACTTGTTTGTTTTTTTTAATATTTTTATAAAAATTTTCTTTAAGATGATATTTTTAATTTATTTTATAAAGTGATGTATTATTATTTATTTCTAAAATATTAATGTATAATGCTATTTTATTAGTAAATAATTTCTTACGCTTAATACTAAAATCAATTTATTAATAAAATTAAATAATTTTTTATTTTCATAATACTTATTTTATAGACAGAATTCATAAATTTGACAAATATTAAACAAAAAAATCTAAAATAAAACTTACGTCAAAATCAATGAAAAAAAAATAAGAAAGTAGAAAACACAAACGTGGATAAAATCAGGAGTTCTTTACAATTATAAAAAAAATTAATTCTTATTTAAAAAATCATGAAGTGAATGTATGTTTTACGATTTCTCACATGATCAAATAAAAAAATAATAAATCGTAACCAGACTTACAACTTCTATTAAAAACAAAAAAACAAAACTTGAAGTCATAAATTTATCTTTGATTTTACTCACGAAGTGTATTTGTCATTCACTACTTATCTTGATTAAGTAATTTTTTAAAATACACCCCATTTGATAATTTCCAAAAAAAAGTTGTCCCAAACCAGTAAAAAAGCTGCGAGCGAGATATGGAGAAAAATGATAAATGTAAGTAGTATGTTAGAATAAAAATACTTTAAACCTTTTTTCACATACATTTTAATCTTTCATCACCTTTTTTTTTTCTTCTTCTTTTCTTATTCTTCTTCATCTACTCTTTTATCATTCTTCATCTACGTTCGGTTGGTATCACCGTCCGTCTTCTTTCTTTATGCTTTCATGTTTTCTGGATAAGAATAATATCTATTTACATTTTCTTATTCTTCTTCATCGATCTAATAACTCGTTTTTGTCATTCTTCGCATTTCATTTTCTAATAGTTTTGTTTTCTATCTTTATGCTTTCATATTTTTTAGATGAGAATATAACTCTTCTAGAAGGTGCTTCAAAAACTAGAGTTTTAGCATTTTTTTTCCTCCTTTTCTCGGTCCCTCTTATATTTAATTTTGTTCTAATAATTAGATTTTAAACAAATTAAAATATGTAAGTGTGCTCTCCAGAATATATGCAAACAAATGCACCTATATTTAAAAGTGGAAATAAAAATCGAATATAATTTTATCATATAATTTTGTACCAGTGAGATGATATATTAATATCTTTTATCCACGTGTTAAATAGTATTTGGAGTGTCTAACGATAATTTTTATTTTCTAAAGAACAATGATTTTAGACATCCTATGTATAAGGGAGTGCTTATTTCATGATTTTTTTTTTTACATTTTTAGGAATATAAGATGAGAATATCATTTTTGGATATTTTTCTTTTTGGTTACATTTTAATATTCTTGATAATATTTCAAAATTTAAAATAATATAAATAAAATTAAAAATTAAAAAAAGAAGTTTTATATAGATTATATAATAAATTCTCACATTCCCACGAGAACATCATTTTTTCACTAACTTCTCATGGAAATAGATATAATATAGAAAACATGGTAAAAAAGAAAATTATGAAATTCCTAAAAATCAATAATACTTGAAAACTCTAATTAAACACTTATACTTTCTTTGTTCTAAAATATATGACGTTTTAAAGAAAAATTATCAAATGAATCATTAATGTTATATTACAAAATCAATAATACTTGAAAACACTAATTAAATTGTTGTTTTACAAAATTAATGTTATATTAAATATTTTATTCCAAGTATACTTTTAATAAATACATAGTAAAAGTAATATATAAGAAAAATAAATAGATCATTAATTAAAGAGATAAATTATATATTAAAAAATTGTCTAATATTTTCTTTAAATTAATTCAATAAATTAATTACAATTTTAATATGTGTACAAAACCTTAAAGGTAATATCTAAAATTGAGAGAGTAACAAATATCAGAATATTACATTTTCATGTTATATTCCCATATATACATTCTCAAGAATCCAATTTTATTTTGTAAAATAAATGCACTCTGAGAGATAAAACTCTCTATCGGTGCCCTACGAACTAACTGCACATTAATAAATTTAATACCACATCTAACCTATAACCTTAAAGTATTAGAATTGTGGTTCATTCATTTATATTTTACTTAACTTGCACATTCAGTGGAACTTTTTCAATCACATATGAATAATTTTTCTTTCTGGAGTAAGTTGTTGAGAATTTTTATAAATCTTATAAAATATCAAATGAACATCAAAACATATTAAGTTAGATTATCAAGAAATTTTAAGAAATATCTAAATCCATAGAACTTGATCAACACGCAGCGAAATCTTACAGCGATTACGAATAATTGGTTTAATGACCTTCCTCAACCAAATCACATTTTTTCTTATGGAATCTTCGTTTTCTCCTCAGATGGAGAAATGAGAAACTATTTCTTGATTTGGTGTTTTGGGGACCATAATCATACCTTAGGTTTTAACCTATTAGGGTTCTCATTATTCCCTAATGGGACAAACTGATTTCTACTCATTAAGCTCATATCAATTTTTCTTTAGCAGTCTAATGAGCTCATTGAATTAGATCACTTTATATTAAATTCATCTAAATGTAAATAACTAATATAAATATTATAATATAATATGTAGCCATATTAATTAATTAGAAATTATAAAATTTCTAACATAAGTTTCTTCAATATGATATGCTCTCAAGTGAGTCTTTTTTATTACGAGTATTTCCTAACAAGTGGAATGAATTAGATGGGAGAGCAAGAGTATTATGAATCCTTGTGTGGAAAATTCTTTTTAATAGTAAGAATTGGTTTAATGATGTTGGTGAATGACGATATAGAAAGAACGCAGCAGTGTGGAGACTCACACTTAAAAGTGGTTAGTGGTTACTTCCATATTGGCTTAAAAAAGGCTCAATAAAAAGATATATAAGAAGTGTAACTCACCTGCTTTATGTTTGAAGATTTTGAATAGAAACGTGGTGTCTGATTCTCTTAGTTGTCATTCACGAAGCTTAGTTGGTCTGTTATCGGAACAGGAAATACAGCGTGCCTTGTCTAACACAGTAACAACTGATAATAATACCAATCTTTTCAGTTATTGATATGCCAATAATTCCTCCGGAAACCATATGGTCCACGAAAGGTTGGAAATCAAAGCAACTACTGCATCTTACTGTTTGAACAGATCATGTTTGCACCCAGTGTCCGAAATGTACATGCACGTTCACCCTTCATTTATTCGTATGCCAAGAGGAGAGGCGAGAATCACAAGAATAAATAACTGCTTTAATTATTCTTATAAGTAAGAAGTGGGTTTCCTTCTATTTTAATTACATGAAAGTTATAAAGATATTTTTTTAAGATGTACAAAGAAATGATACTTTGGTTGAAATGATATTTTCTTAAAATTAAATGTCATTTGAAAATTGGTTTCAAATATTAATATTTCATGATTGATGATTAATAATGGAATTTCATATTTATCATTTCAACCAAAGTACCATTTAAAATCAATGGAAAGAAATTTTAAATACTATACCACGATTTTTCACCCCTCATTTTACTTTTTTCTTATTGAATTACTTTTTATAAAATCGTTATTAATATTATATTAAATGATTAGTAATTATGCTATTATAGTACAAAACTATTGGAAACGGATTTCAACCACTACTACATCTTTGAACCCATATTTTTACTTTTTCATTGCAAAAAATTTCTCTATCTAAATTTTTATTTGGTTGAATTTTCTGAATCCTAATTTCGAAAGAGACAAATCGGCGTTCTGAGCGTATACAGTACATAGTATTTGATAAGTCGTAATGATGACACGCACAACGAGAAAAAAAAGATGGATAAGGTCTTAAGGTGGTTGCATTGTCTCCTTGGCTTTTTATATACGACCCGCAGTTGACCTGTTCGCTTCTCAATTTTATTTTATCCTTTTTCTAATTCGGTATATTGTGAGTATTTTACTATGAATTATTTTAAATTAACTTAATTTTTTTCTTTCTATAATGAGTATTGAATGGTTCTAATAATTCTGACATATTAACTATATTTGTTTTTCGTTTAATTTTTTCTTTAGATAGTATTAAGAAGGTTTATAAAATATTTTATAATATTTTTATTTTACTATTATTTATAATTTTTCTTATCAAATAAACAACACAAAACCATCCAGCGTGAGATCAATTGACATGAGTATGTAACTGGATAAAATATTTGAAGGAAAAATTTTAATGCTTAAAATAATTATATTCATCTTAAATAAAATTATCTCCAATAAAAAATACATGTAATCTAAAGAAAAAATATAATAAATTGATAGTTATAAATAAATTTTAGTTATTTCAGTTATAATTACGGACTATCACTATGACAATCACTATTAATATTATCATTATCATAATAAAACTTGACTATGATTTTTAAGTAAGACTTTTAATTCAAAGTTCACTAATGATTAACCATCTATAAAGTTAGTGAATATTTTATACTAATAAAATGGTAATCCAAAAAAAATAAAGAGGTGAAATACCAATATTTCTTTAATCAAAGTAAAATTAAACTGAATATATATGATTGAGAGAAATGATTCACATTAAAAAAAATTCAGTTAAATTTTTTGACAAAAATTAATTATTGATGAAGCTTATAAGTACTATTATTTCTTACCATCATAATGACTCAAAAGATATGAGACCAAATAAAAGTGATTTAATTTTAATATACTATAACTAAATATATAATATTATTTTAACTACATAAACTAAAAATATCTTTAACCCAAATTGTTATCAATGGTTGATTTGTTCTTTATAAAGTGTATTCTCTACTTTTGTGTAACACCCCCCAACCCATGGTTAAGTTATGTTCTATCAAATCTTTCAAAGAATCTTTGTGATATTTGGGCCAGAGATACCATTTCTCTGGTTGGATGCAGTTAAGAATTTCTCTTTGTCTATTAAATGTTGGCTTGGGTGACATGGGAATCATATATATGCATCATAATGTTTCTGGTATATTTTTATTATACCCTAAACACAAATTGGCATTGTTCAACATGGTATACCGTATGAAGATTCTTATGAAAAGGTTTGGTCAGATATTATAAGAAAAATAGTATAGATACACACTCAACATGGAAAAGCAATATCTTTTTCATCCTCTAAAATGGAAAAGGTCAAATCAGGCCCACAACCAATATTGAAAAGAAAAGAAAAAAGCTATTAGCTCTATGCATTGTGGAGGTTCGTCTAATGAAGTATGAATAATTTTTGCATTACAATATTTATGAACATAAATAAATACAAATTTAAAATTCATTAAGATAATACTAAAATTAAAGTACTTTTTCATGAAGGTAGATCAACTTAAGAGTAAAATAATTAAAATTTGAGTTTTAGACCTACCAACAAAAAAATTATTTATTATTAATTTTTTAAAATAAAAGTCACACATTGGTTAAAAGACCCTACTTGGCACTTTTTTCTTTGAAGTAAAAAAAATTCCTCTTAATTTTTATTTTAAGTCTCACTTTCTATTGGGTTAACCCTACATGAAGGAAGTATAAACATTATCCTTAAGACAACGGTTAATAGAGTCATTAATTATATAAGATACTCACGCGCGAGTCATTTTTAATTAATTATACTTATAAATACCTTGTTTTTACTACCTAAAAATTTGTTAATGTATCAGATTTGAGCTTCATGTTTTAACGAAGTGTTTATGGCGTTGAAATGAACCACATGGCTCATTTGCCACGGTAGCTAGAAGCATTAATTGGTACATTAATCTACTACGGTAATGAATAATACCTCACGGACTAATGATTGTTACAACTTAGTTCCAATGTAAATGGTCAATCGCTATGGTGGGATCTAGATACCACTAGTTTTTGAATAATCTTGACAATAGATATTATAGCCTAGAATCTTCAATGTAAAGGAACTATTTAAATGATCGAACTTGATATGCATTAATGCTTTACTAGATTGTTAGTTTGGAAAGGTATCCGAAAAAGCAAAATATGCATGATTAGATAACCTAATTTAATATCCTTAATTAACGATAAGACCATATTCTATTGTTAATCAGCAGCTAATATTATAAGTTAATACCCTTAAATAAAGGTTGCAAAAGGTCACATGGGGAATGGTCTTATTAAAGCGGGTCTAAAGTGGACAGAAGAACATATATATGGAAGGGATGTAAGAGAATTTAAACAAGAGTATATATACATTGGTGTACTTAAAGAATTCCCTTCATTCTCTCAGGTTCGTTTTGGATAACTGAGGATAAGGACCTGCATGGGAGAATTTCATGGAGGGTGTGTAATATATTCTGGAACAAAGTTAAAGTACTTTTTCACATCAAATATTGTCGGAAGGGTTAGTATTATGGAATATGCCAGCAAGCCCTGTAAGGTTCTCTTTCAAACATGCAAACCAACAAAGAAGCCTTCCCTTTTGGCCAACCTTTCCAAAGGATAATTTAATTCCTTATTCCTAATAATGTATCAGTAAAATTTGACTTTTAAATATTTAGGTAGCATTTGAACTTTTTTTTTTTTTTACATTTTTAAAGTTTTTTTAAACCTAAATTAAAAATATCAGATTAAAATACTTTTCTTTTTTGTAATTTTTTTAAGTTAAAAACTACTTTGAATTGCCTTCTTCACATCGTACACAAAATAAGGCACCCACTTCCTCACAAGAAAATCCTGACCTCTCCATTTCAAAGTTTCAGAATCATCAAAATGACAAACTTATTTTTTCAATGTTTAAAAAAAAAAACAGCAAGAGTTGCAAGAAAATATATAGACAGAATTTGGGTAGCCAAAATTTTTGTCCCTTAAGATATTTTTGGGAATTATGTTTTGAAGGTAAAAATGGGAAAAATTTACATTTTTAATATATATATATTTTAATTTGATAACCTTTTAAAATGAAAGAAATAAAGTTGTAGATCATTAGTACAAACTTAATGTTCTCACACCTTAAATATGGCTGCATGTGGGTGCGGTTTGATGTGGGTTTGCGAGTTGCGAGTTGGTGGCTTGGGTGATGGTTTGACGGATCAGAGAGGATTCTAATAGTTGAGGTTTAATAGGAAGTGGACTGTGGTGGTAGTTGGTTCACTGTGGTATGGCGAATTGTGGTGAAAGAGGGTGTGGTTCAAATGAGTAGTATTGGCAATTCAGTTGAATGCGAGCTCCATCTAGATTGCAAGCTGTTGTGAGGTAGGAAAAAAAAAACCTGTTTCAATTTGAGTTTTTAAAAATAAGTTTAAACCCGATGAAAATTGGTCTTATAAGACTTTTGACAGATTTTTGTGGGTTTAACTCGGATTAGTCCATGATTAGATCAAGTAAATTAAATAGATTTATATTTAAAATTTAAAGTCTAAATTCTATATTTTATCAAATATATTTAAGTCGGTCCGACAAATTTAACTCATTTTTTTGTCATCTCTACAAATGATGATGGGGCTTGGTAGTATGAGTCGTGATTTGGATTTGTTGGCTTTAATTTGCTTAAAATAAAAATAGATGTGTATTTGAGTACTCTACTAAAAGTTATCACTTTTGACTCTTAAACCTAAATCAATTATATTGTTTTAAGGTATAAAAATTCGTTTCGGTCACTATTGTGGACAAATACACAAATTTTCTTAGGTTTTAAGGCCTAAACTTTCATTTAGTTCCTTGAATCTTTCATTTAGGGTTTATTATGAGGCAATATTTTTTTTTTATCAATATATATAGCAGCCCAAAGAGGTCCAACTAGCATGTCCAGGGTTTCATAAAGAACACGTAACTGGTTCTAGAAGTCCCAAAAATACATCATTACTTACAATCAAAAATGGAAGAAATATTCGAATAAATCTCAAATTGAAATACTACAAAGATCAAAATAATTTCTACCACTAACAACTGTACGGCCTGATCAGATTAAATTAATTTGATTTCTCTACGTGAACAGATCGAAGATTATAGTTGCTTGAGGTCTTTGACATTTGAAAATCGTCCTTAATCATTTGAAAATTATTTCTCTAGAGCTGCGTTCGACATTGGGAAAATGATCCTTAGAACACAACAGGAAAAAAAGTTGCAAAGGTTTTATTCCAAGATTTGTTGAACAAATTGTGGATGAAGGTGAAGATATTAAATATACTCTGTCGTTGATGCTTTTCTTTCATTCCCCGGCACTATGTATTCACAGAAATATGTCTTCATCCGCTGGAATTTGGAATCTTGTGTCTTATGTGTAGAGTTTGTCGTCTTACTTGGCTTGATGTTTTTTTCTTTTAGGCTTAATTAAAATCATCTTGACATATTTTTCTGGGGAAAAAAAACCTTCTTGACATATGAAACAACTAGATAGTGGCAATTCTCTTATTTAGAATATTTGTTAGAATGACTTTACATTAATACGAATATTAGGTAGTGTTGACCGTAAATTTTGTATTTTATTTTTTGTCAACTAACATAATTCTATAATGATGGTGTTAACATGTAAATGAATAGTTTCTATTAATTTAAACGTATCTAACAACCATTATTAAATCTCAATTTACAAATTACATTTTATATAGTTGAATTTTGTCGAATAGTTATGACTGTGAACATAGATGTATATTATATGATTCCATATATTTCAAATGAAAAGTCATATTTTAACTGATGCCTAGAAATTGGTTGACTTTCTAAACCTAAATAAATTTATGACTAACTTATAACTGCATGTGCCGCTGAAGCAAACATTATGGAAAAATATTTGTAAAACCTAGGGAATGAGTTATAATATTGTGGTGAAGTCGCGTCTTAACTTAAGTCAATAAATAACACAGTACGTACTAGTAAAATGAAAAATAAAAGGAATTCAAGGGTTTGAGACAAAAATCACACTTGGTACTAATTATGGGTATTTTGTTTTGTTTTTCTCCACCCTCATTAATTCATACTCTAGCATTTTTCTCAAAAAAGAGAACTGCTAAATGATAAGAATGAGTTATAGGAATAGAAACATGTATCAAGAATTTAATTATATAAATTTGTATATTTTATTCAATTGAACTAAATCTTCTTAAACATGTCTTAAACTAAGGTGTAATATGAATATTGATGAAGCCACATGTCTTAATCTGAGTTATTAAATAATAAAATTAAAAATGAATATATAAAAAACACAGTTGGTACCGCAGGTTATAGGCTTTTCGCCGCTTTTGGTCTATTTAATTTCATTCATCGTATACTTTTTTAGCATTTTCCTTACAGAAGATAAGTATTATAAACCCTATACGATGAGTTACACTACAGATTTTAATTGACGAACTCACATGCCTTAATATGAGGGATTAAATAAAAAAAATAAAAGTATTGATAGTTTGGCAAAATTAAGGTCGTTTTATTTTAAGGTTGGTACTAGATTACTTCTAGGTTTTCCATCAGTTTTCATACTATTTTCATTCACACTCTTTAGGTTTTTTCTTATATGAATGAGAACTGCTAAGCTAAACCCAAAGAATGAGTTATAGTATGAATTTTGATGAAGCCAGATGTCTTAATTTGAGTGGTAAGATAATAAAAGGAATTCAAGGGTGTGGCGAAAATCACGGTTGGTTATGGTGATACCTTTTTCTTTTCACTTTTCGTCTATCTCGATTCATACTCTTTTGCATTTATGGAAAAAAACTATTGAACTGTGAGAATGATTTATAGTACGAATTTTGGCGAAGCCACACATTTCTTAATCATAAAAACATATATCCACTCTATACATGATATATTAATTTCAATCATTATCATCATTCACCAACTAATCTCTAATAAAGTTGAATTTAAAACTTGTAAGTTGTTAAAGAAACTCACTCTAACAATCACTTAATATTTTTTTAATAAGCAAAATCACTTGATATATTCTGACATTAATGATAACAATTATCAAAGGTTGATATAATATAATATCAAATACTTGAAGTGCAGAAGCTTTACTTATAATTCTACTACATGATGATCATAGTGCATGGGGCATATATATTAATTTTGATATTATTTATTTATGAATTAAGCTTAGTATATAAGTAGCTCAATCCCTAATACTTCCATGGTTTGCACACGAGGTTGGAGCAAGCATCATCCTCCCATGTGCTTGTACATTCGCCACCTTTACCATCACAGCATTTGCACACGAGCCCCAGAGTGGAATAAACTTGACGCTTTGTGTACCCTACATGTATTAATCAACATGCATTTTTGTGTTAACATATGCATATGCTTTTTTTTTCTTTCTATATATTGAGGTAGAACAGAAAGAACCAATGCAAGCACACACATACACATATATAGATATAGATAAAGATTCACCTTTATGGATGGTTAGAACCTGAGTAGCTTCCACACCATTTGGGTTGGGAGATAAATTGGGAGCAATTATTAGGAGACAAGCAAAGAATAGTATAAACAACTTTGGGGTGAGCATTTTTTTCTTTCTGAACTGCAATGACCACAAGCTAATAAAGAGCAGAAAAGAGAAAAACAGCACAAGTTATAATAAGTAGACACGAAAGAAGTGAGGGAGCAGGAGAAAACATGGGAACAAAATTATTAATGAACACTTGAAAGTTGGTTTTTTTATAGAATGAGGAACGCACATTCTGATTCCTTTGTCCTATTGGAGTGAATGAAACTGCAAAGAATTTCTAGAATAGTGGAATTATGCTGATAGTCAAAACGCCACGCGTTTGATGTCACGCCGGGTTCAAAACGGGTCTTTTTCTATGATCGAAACTTCGTTACCGTCTAGGAAGGTGACATCGAAATTCAAGGTGCCTTGCTTAATTTCTTTGAATTTTCACTTACTAATAGTTGATATTGAATTCACTTGCAACTTCCAAGGTATTATAATTTGGAAGAAGAATAATTTGGAGATTCATGGTGCATATATACACCTTTGGTTTGCATCAGTGGTGTGCATGTGTGTAATTTTCTGGTAAATTATTTAAGTGGGAGTCTCATTAATATTTTCATAAAAATTAAACATGTAACATTTAAACTTTTTTATAAGCACAATGAATTTCATTATAAGATATATAAAAAAAAAAACCCTTATATAGCTTGAATGTGGTACAAAGAAAAAAATCTGATATACATATCTCCTCGACACCAAATAAAAACAGAGATGAAAATCCTGACCCCCATACCAAATACCAATTACCTAACGAATTGGGATATGTAACATTTTATATATCGAGATAATATTAAGAGAGTTTTTATATAAAGATCAATATATATGATCTACAAATAAGAGAAATCTCTTACTTGGAGGTGCTGTAAGATCAGCACCCAATAATTAACCTTTCTCAATGTAAATTGTAATATTTCTTTTCCAATATTTCCTTTTCTTGATCAAACTTCTAAAGCACGTTACAAGACTTTCACAACTATAGTTGTCCTCTTCGTTGTAGATTATTACATGTATGACTATTATTTTAGTGTGACTTTAAAATAAATCATATTGATGTGTGTTATATTGTCTAATTATATAATGTTATGTGATTTGTTTTATCATATCATATGATTAAATTTACTTTTTCATGTTTTTGCAATTAAAACATAAGAACCTTTTTGTATATTTAATATTTTATTTTTAATTAAATATATTTTTTTTAAAAATAATTCTTAATTAATTCTTAATCTTCCTATTTCTAAACCCCTATATTCTATCAATCTTTCCCATCATCACCTATCAATTTGAGCACCAACTCCACAAGTATTTTCATGGTCAAAACATAACCATCATTCATATAAAATTTACATTATTTTTTTTTCTTTTGTCTATTAATATTCTTTATTTCTTTAAAATGCATAGATACGATAGGATAATCAATATGTTCTGGTGAACTATCATCAATTTTTTTTTTTAATTACAAAAAGGATCATCAAATTTCTGACTTTATAAGAAAAATCAAAATATAAAATATAATTATGTGACCAACTAAGAAATTGAAAGTTTAAAAGCATCGTTTTGAAGACTTATTAGACTGCAAGTTGTTCCCATTGAGAAGTCAAAAACATGAATAGCCAAAGGGATTAATTAGTTTAAGTTTTTTTTCCTGCAAGTTAGATCTCACCAATTGAATTATTGAAATGAACTTTAATTTGATCTTTAACTCGCAGGATGGAGTGCGTAGGAGTTGGTTGAGAGTTAAGCTGCCTTAAAGAAAACGGGCGTGCGAAATTTTAATTTGGGTTGCAAATGATCAAGAAACTCAGATCGATAGGCGACGATGGTGGAAAAGATGAACAGAGCTCAGGGAAGGCTAGGGTTAGGGTTAAAATTAGGAAGATTAGGAATTAACTAAAAAATTAAATTGCTTATTTAAAATATATTAAATTAACAATAAAAATATTAAATTTGTAAAAATATATATTCTTAGGCTTTAATTATAAAAAATGAAAAAAAAAATGAAATTTAATCATGTGACAAAAATAAGCTGCATAACATTATATAATTACATAATACATAACACATGTGCCCTATTTTAAAGTCAAAGTAACGACTGGCATATATTTAATGTGATTAGAAGTATCTATTCCGTTATACTATTTGCGTTGTTGTACATTACATGTATTTAATGTGATATTGTGATTAATTAGATGTATTTATTCCTTTTAGGTGCATGTTTGATTGTAGGTGATTGATGTAATTTTTCACGTTTATTTAAAAATTAATAGTTCATTTAGAGGATTAAGTTAATAGTTAGTTTTCATATTTTTTAGGCCAAATTGGCATGATGTGATGAGTTTCTATAATAGAAGAGCAAATACCTGATTTTCATGTGAATTCTCACAGGATTTCTTATAGTTTTCTATTTATTAAAAAAATAGCAGAAAGCAAAATACATGAGAAAAAAAAATGTTACGCGCCAAAGAAGTCACAAGATTTTCCTATTGAAGAAATAAAGAGAAGTCATATTTGATTTTGAACCGTGTTTAAAATGCCTGGAAAATGAAATGGATAAAGGAAAGTGGAAATGTGGAATATTCCACTGTTATACGATACATACCTAATTTTGCCAGGAAATTGCCCCAACCAAATGATTTGCACATGCGTGCATTCCATCAATTTGAAAAGAATTGAAAATGGAATCTCTTTTAGTCAAGGGAAAACGATCGAATACTATTTTTTGAAGGACCAAAGAGCTTAATTTGTCACTTTGTAATTAAACGACAAGCTAGAATGGCTTTTCTTTCTCTCTTCTCTTTCTAACTCCTAATATAATTTTTTTTTTAATTGAATCTATCCGTTCTTTTTGTATTTTTGGTTCAAGGAATTTCCTATATGTGAAGTATTTAATTTGGTCAATATTTCAGTTTAACCGGCTTTAATATGTTACAATAGTTAACTGGAAGAAAATCTCACTGTGTATTCTTTTGAATAAATTAATAAATTTACTCCACAAGTTTATTAATACGTCAAGCCATTTGACTTACTCTGCAACAAATAAATAAGTTTGTATACTACTATCATTTGTTTCATGAGCCTGGGTACTAAGTTTCAGAAATTAATTTTGTTTTTGAAACTTTTTTGAGCATTTTCAGAAATTAAAAAAAAAAGAAGCTTTTTATCTACTCGTATATCACTGTGAGAATTATGATACGTACAAGTTAGATTGTTGCATATGTTTAATTTAAATTCTTTTAAATATGGTGGCTATTTATAACAAGAGTGTAATTTTTTTTTTACAAAAAATTACAACTGTTTAAATAATGTGCTAACTGTTCTTGCTCCTTGGGGATGGTCTCCGCTACCTATATAATTAGCATGCTAGAAAGTAGAAATCTAGCACTTAAATGATTAATTCAGTCACTGTAGTGTGGATCATGGACGAGATTATTGGTTTAATCATAGTTCTTTGTTTTCAAAGAATCAAATTCTGTTCAACACAAAAACTCTGCCACACTTTAGTTTTATTAGAGTGGAAAAAATAGGTTCATATTAACCAAGTGGGTAAAGAATCTGTTCCTCCTAGTAGATGCTCTCTAGCTTCTTCCTTGAAAATGCTAGAGAACACTTCAAACGACTGGCTACATAGCGGGAATACTTGCAACAAGCACTACAATTAACTTTCTAGCTACCAAAAGAAGGGTAGGTTAGGTGTTTATGCCGGACTGAACATATCAAGAAGAAGAAGAATAATACGTAAATTACTTTTTATTTTGAACACTTTATTAATATTTTTTTATTTTTCTTTATCTTTTTTTTTATATCATATCATAAATTCTATTATTCTTATAATTTTCTCTCTCTTTTTTTACTCTCTCTAAATATTGAATAACACGTTAGGTATCTATCAAACATTTTTTATTTAAAAAGATACCTACATAGTGTTCATGAATAGAGAAGACTTATTGCATGGTGAGTGGGAAGTGTATAATAAAGAGAAGATTCAGCATCTCCCGCGTGATTTTGGAGAGAATACTGAATCATTAATGTTCTGGGAGTTTGGTATGGGTTGTGGAATGAAATCACTCGGTTTCTTTTATATTCCCTTCCTTTGTCTGATTGTCTCCTAAATAAAATATAGCATACTATAAAATAAGAAAATTTCTCCCTCTTATATATGAGTGGTGAATGGAGAAACAAAGAAATAAAACGATAAAGAGAATAATTAATTTGAGTCGTGTTATGGAATCCCCCTTCGTTAAAACTTAATTGGGTATGCAAACCTAAGTTAATATATTTTAGCTCAAGGGATCTATAGAGTAAAACTAGTTAGAAAATAAATAAAATATTATTAATTTATATTAGCGATTATTTTATAAAGTGTTTTGTTTTTCAAACATTAACACATAATTAAAAAAATGACATTGTGATAATAAAACAACTTGACTAAAGATATTTTTTTAAAATTAAATAAAACTTAATTGTAAAGAAATGTGAATGAGAAGCTAAGTGGTAATATAGAGATATTGAATTCAGTAACATATCATTTGTCTCTTGACTTACAAATGAATTTTATGGTAACAAAGTAAGATTGATTAAGAATACAATATAGTGGATATGTATCCAATGACTACATTTTATGAGATGTTGGAAGAAATTCGTAATCCAACTTTGAGAAATTAAGTGCGAAATATGCCGTTGATGGCTTGCCCTGAAGCGGAAAACAACCATGTTTATTGAGTTATTATGTTGTTAAATAATTAAAAAGAAAAGACACAAAAAACTAGATTGATGCCTAAAATTTAAAATGGACTTAGGACTGCCCAATTTGTCTACTCTTTCTGGGCCTATTCAGGACCTAATAGACCATAGAACTATGTAATTTTGAAGGCTGGCTGGGATTATAAGTTTCTTTTCCTTTCCAGTGGTGCTGTATCCTGCAATCCCACTAATATTTCTTACACTTTCCATTACATTTCAGAAAGTCCATTTCGGAAGGCAAAATTGCATTCCGCAATGCAATGGGAAATGCAGGAAGTTTTAGCCTTTTTTCAGTCACACATATGTTAATGGGATAGTCGATATCTGGAATCATGAAAATGAAACTATGAAGGAGAATGGACTAGTTAAATTCCTTTATTTTCACTGTCTCGGAAATATTATTAAGTTGTTGCTATGTCACTATGCCAGTATTAACCATCTAGTAGAAATAGTTATCTTTACATATTTTTTCTTCTATTAGTTTTGTTTCCTTTACAGACCATTAAAATATGGAAACCACATCTTTTTGGCGTCCTATTGTATAGATTCTACCCATGTGTTTATGTATCTTCAGTCATTGTTAAAAAAAAAGTAGCATATGCTTATCTGTTAAAAGGGTAGCATATAATGTGTTTCTCCTTTACTGATGGCTTGCCACAGTAAAGGATATAGGAAGAACAAATTATTGAAATTGGTATGCATAACAAAGATTGGATAAATTGAAATAATATAAAGTTGGACAGGTTTCATTAAATCCTGTTTTAACCGCCAAATCAGTTTATCTTATCGTGGGTGATACATACCTGCTAACCTTAATGAATGTGTAGATGAGAGTTATTAGAACTTGTGAAGTGTCAAGACTTAAGATAACTTGACTATCAGGTATTTAATGCCTGAATCAACTCGTGCCATTTAGAGTACTTTCAATATTTTATCATCAATAAAAATGAGAGCAGCCATTTTTGGCTGTTTAATACTAATATATATGAAAAACCCGCAAATGTTTAATGCTTTTGCTTCAAGTTATTTAATGCATTAACCTTGGCCATCATGCTGTATTGAACACAACAATGGGGCTCCTCACTTGGTACTTACCATCACCCCAAACCAAAGAGCCTGACACTATAGGTCCTTTTAGTTGTCCCTCAATTGTGAGCACAAATGTTTGCTTTTGGTTAAGAGAAGTGAATGGTAGAACACTGGGGTTCACCTTAATTTTCAGTCCCTCAGGAGAAGTGACAGTAGCTTTATATGTGGACGTTGGTGACCCAACATTTATAACAGTCCTGTTAAAACTGCCACTTATACTATTGGAGTTGGAGGGTGGGACAAAGAGTGCAAATGAAGCGTAGTTTAGATCCCTTGCTGAACCATTCTTTGTTTCAGGGCAGCTACTGTTATCTCCTGTGATGAGTTGTAAAGTCCTTGTACTATAGCCTTGTCCACATAAAAACCTTACATAGTCTATTTCACCAGCATCATATACTAAACCAGGGTACACAGCCTTGGAAGGATCAATTTGGCCTGAGCCGTATGCAAATTCTGCCTGAAGGTTAGTCTTTGGACTAAGTTGTTTAGCTGCAATGTGCACAAAGAAGAGTTAGCCAAGAGTATGATTCCAAATTCCAATACTAGTTGAGATCATGAGATGTGTCATCACTCATTTCATTTCTATTATCACCTGTTGTCATTAGAGCTGAACGAATAGCAGCAGGAGACCATGTTGGATGAAATGATTTAACATACGCTGCGGCTCCAGAAACATGTGGACAAGCCATTGAAGTTCCTGAGATTATATTGAAATTCAATGTTCTGTTGTCACCTTCAATGTCAGAAGGAGGGGAAACTGGAGACCAACTAGCTAGAATCGAAACTCCGGGAGCCACTAAATCCGGCTACAAAATGTCAAAAAGAAAAAGGAAAAAGAAGATTTAGGAGAGATAATCACCATAATGCTGAGAAATTACTGTATGAACCATTAGGTGTCTATAGTTCTAGCCAATCTCTATCTGATATCTGACAGAGTTTTATTAACTCTTTCTTGTAAATTAAAAAACTTGAATATGTACCATTTGGAGATTGTTGAGGACCATAGATACGTGGTGGTATGGGACTATACAATAGCTTCTCCATAAGCTAGATAAAGATAAATTTTCAGTCATAGAAAAACTAATTAAGGCACCTTGAGAATTTCAGGTGTAACAATGTTTGGGCCCCTTGAAGAGAAAGAGGCCACAACAGGAGCTATTGTATCTTTTGTCTCATCAGTCTTAAATATGGTTGCAGTTGGAGTCCTGCAAGAAAAGAAAAAAAATCAATATTAGGCAAGTATATATGGTTCTCTACACTCTTGTTAATGTAAGTAGCATCTTCAGTTGATACCTTGTAGAGTTTATGTAGTCATATACAGAGACACCATCCTGCAAGGCAAGGTAAGATCCAGGCAATGGAAAAGAGAGAGGAATATCTCTAAAACCTTGACCTTGTACCAATGCCCCAACAGCACCAGCATCAAAAGGGCCTGACACTTGGCTTCTGCTATCACAGAGAACAATTTTACCATGAACTAACTTTTTGTCCAACGAACCGCTGAAGCAAAACCTGCACTTTGGAAACATTTTCATTAACAAATTAGAGTATTTTGGAACTTGGTTTGGAATTGGAACTCGGCACTATTTGTTAGGACATGATGTTATACATCTTGAAGGATATCAGGGCCATGATGTTACCTTGATGACGATCCATCTATGCCTACGCCTTTGTTTGGTGCATCTCCACCATAAATTATAGGATACAATTCTCCCTTGAGATCAAATGTATTTATTGAGGTACCCTAAACATGGAACGGACAAATTGAATTCTTTATGATGTTATAATTTATAGAATAAATAATATATGCATGTAAACATTTTTTTACATTGTCATCCGATTACATATTACTATTCCCAGTAAATTTGTTGGTTTTTATGATAAATATTTTAAAATTTATACTAATGATGATTTTCTAATAGTTGACAATATAAAATATATACAAAAGGTGTTAATTTTTATAATGGCTGTCTTAAAAATTATACAAAGAATGAAGTCTTATTGATTGATAGTATAAAAAAACATTATTTTTAAGCCAGTATTCATATAATATAGTTCATCAAATAGGATAGAGAAGGTAATTTACCTCATAGGTGATTTTGTTACCTAATTCAACCTTGGTAACAAACTTCCTGTCTATGGTACTAGCAGCCACAGTAATTGACCAAGGCGAAAAGTTGGATAGGGAGGAAGGTCTTGGACCACCGTTTCCTGCTGAAGTTACTGTTAATGCTCCATTTCTCACAGCATGAAATGCTCCAATGGCTATTACATCTCTAAAGTAGCTTTCATCACTGAACCCTCCAAGAGAAACTGTTATTATGTCAACCCCATCTGCAATTGCATCATCAAATGCAGCAAGTATGTCTGCATCAGAACAACCATCAAACCAACACACTTTATACACAGCAATGCGTGCTTTTGTCGCGCCACCTCTTGCTGTTCCCTGACCAAGGCCTAACATGCTAGCTGTGCTAACTGGGTTCCCAGCTGCTGTTGATGCTACATGAGTGCCATGACCATCTATATCCCTCACAGATTTTGGATCATCATCGCTAAAAAATCCATCAGCTTTGTAAATCTTAGCCCCAATGATTTTACTACAAGAACATAGCAATATCTGTTAGTAATAGGGTACATTTTTGTGTGCCTCTAAATATTTTGAATGTTATCTATGTGTAATTGTGTATGTGGACTAAACTACAAGTTTACAACTAACTACATACTTATTGCATGTGAAATTTTTAGAAGTTTGGCAGGTGCCCTTCCATTTACTAGGTGGTGGACCGAATCCTTTGTCATTGAAGCTCTCAGATTCGGGCCAAATTCCAGAGTCAAGTACTGCAATGATGACATCACTTTCAGCTGGTGCTCTATTTGCTTGTAGTGGAAAGCCAATAAAATCCCATGATCTTGTTGTATGGAGTTGCTTCTTTTTATTAGGAAAGACAGCTACAACTCTATCATGTCCTGCATTGAGAGTATTCTTGGTTGGTGAATGTGTGAATCTAAGAATAAAAGACAGATGAGTTTTGAAAGAGGATAAAAGACAAAACAGTTTTTGTGCATACTAGCCATTCTATCGGCCTCCTCCTCCGTTAGCATAGCAACAAAGCCACTGAAACTACGCTTGAAGTGGTGTTGTACTAACTTGGGCTCAGCATTGCTGAAATTGTGAGTACAAATCAAGAAAAAAGTCAACACAAAGGAGCCAATTAACCATGCATTTTTAGTTCTCTCTCTAGTCTCTTCAAATAATGACACTTTACATTGGCTACTTTTCAGTTTTCCTTTTGTCAATGCAGAAAACAAGGAGAATGATAGGTATTTTCCACTTTTGACTCATTCTTTTATTTTCTAAAACACTTTTCCTACCTAACAAAGCTTTGCAAGCAAAAAATAGGCTTGCCCACTGAGGATGGTGTAATGCAGTTACATTGTAGCCTATCAGTTCCATTAATAGCAGTCAATAAGTGAGACAGAGTGCTAATGCTATAACAAAAACAGCAATATAATGAACATAAAGGATTCTGTTTCATGTGACAGTATACTACAGCCAAGTGTCGATGACCAAATAAGAAAAATAGAGTTTTCTTATGTACCAAAAACAAAGTTGCTTCCTTTAGCTCTTGGAATCTTGTTACGTAAATTGACCAAGTCGTTTAGCTAAAACACTCAGTTTTCGTTTTCCTTTTCTTTTGAAATTTGGTAAGCACTTAAATTCAAATTTAATATTATAGAGTCTTTAACACTAGAATCATTTTTGTCATGACATTCAATCATACTTCTATCACGAGATCAATTTTAAGGGGATTTACTCTCAATAGATTGATTGCTACGATTTTGGAACTGACCAACCATCTGATTCAGAATTTGTGATGTCTAAAACATTTTTATTATGATATAATGTCATTACCTGTCTGCAACTTCTTGTAGCATGCTTGAATAAAGAGTCAACGCAGAAGCCTCATCATTCATGCTATTGCCAGTGTAGACAATGTAGCTCTGCATTCGGAACTTAGTTATAAAAAATAAGACACATGGTCTTCTCCTTAATTAGCTAAAACCATGAATAACATG
Organism: Glycine max; assembly: GCF_000004515.6. Lineage (NCBI taxonomy): Eukaryota > Viridiplantae > Streptophyta > Magnoliopsida > Fabales > Fabaceae > Glycine > Glycine max. Next base: position 2,567,877 of record NC_038254.2, read on the forward strand.
GACCATAAGAATTTCAAAACCAAGACAAAAACATAGGGAAAAAGACTCAGAATAGCAAACAAAATAATGATATAGATTTGCCTTCAGTTGGGATGCTGAGTGACATATTTGAAGAAATGAAGCAAAGCAAAGAAGCATCAGCAAATGGGGAGAGGATCTACAAGTATCCATTGTCATGTTAGTTAAGACTCAGAAGGTTGCAGCCAAGTAGTTGGTGCTGTGCCGGTTTATATATACGTCCATTGACAGAGACATACCTTCCATCCATGCTTGATTCCATTGCAGCATTACGAGTTATCTATCTTTTCTCCAAAATTTTCCCACCAATCAAAGCAAAACGTGTCATAAAATAGAATATCAAAGGCTTCTACCCAGTTGAACGGTTCAAACTAAGAGATAAGTCTACCAACACAAAAAGGAAACGAAAAACATTGGCCACTGGGGCTTTAGCTCTTGGAAGGTAGCATCCAAGTTCTCATTAACTGAGAGTGACATCAATCCAACTGCAATTACACCATGATAAGCGTAACTTGTTAATTACATCCATCTATTCTTACACAAATCAAATTAAGGAAAAGAATTTATTTTGTCTACCCTTTGTCACACTTATAACATCCCAATTTTCGTAAACTAGATTAAAATTGATTGTTATTTATAAATAAATAGAATATAAAAAAATGATGAGATTTTTTAAATAAATAAACAAGGAGATATAATTATTAATTAAAATAATGATTTGAGAGAAAATAAAAAGGGTATTTTTTTTATTTATTTGATAGAGAATAAAATAAAATTTGTTTTTATAAACTAATAAATAATAAATAAATAGAGTAAATAATAGGTCGTAAATTCCCTAGCTATAAATAGTAACATGCTAGGTCAGCTTTGAGCACCACGTTCGCAACACAATTACGAGCATTATCACCGTTGGGAATTTCGATATTATGTCTGAGCTAAGAGAAATATCCCTCGCATTGTACCATTTTTCTTTCCCGTAGAAACCCAGAGCTGTCTCGGTAAAACTACGATCCCGGTTTCGTTAACCGTTGGATTTTTATGAAATTTGGATATGTTGTTCGAAATTCAATTTCGCACGCTTTCACTGTTGGGATTTGCGAGATAATATTTGTGGGGGGAGAAAAATAAATCGCATGGTGACAGTACAAGTGGAGGCCTCAATCCCTTCTCTGTCTCTTTGACGTTTGGGAATTCTACCGGAGCAGCTAGAGAAAAAAATTGGAGGAATCTCAGAGAATTGTTAGAGATGCTGCTATCGCTGGCTAAAGACACGTGAGCCCGCTTAGAGGTAAGGGATGAGTTATTCACAATTGGGAATTAGTGAGAACATGTGTAGGGATCCTTAGAGATATCAATTGGAATGAGTTTTGGGGTGTTTTTGTAATTTTCATTTTATCCTTATAATTATTACAGTGAATTATATGTTTGACAAACCAATTGTTGTGGAATTGATATGCTATTGTGTTGAGCGTGAACCCTATAAATCGATTACTTTTTCTAATTAATATGAATTGATGAAATAAAGGAGAAATTTAGAGAGAGATAATGATTTTGTATTTTCTCTTTTTCTTGTTGTTTAGGTTTTTATATATAATTTAAAAAGTTAATATCATAATTGAAATTGACCAAAGTGTTCATATAATTATTTAGAATTTGTGCATTGAAAGCTTACTTTGTAATTTGTGATTCAATATGATGTATGCTAGCTTATATATATATAGAGGTTGTTATTTATATTAATAATTTATGTAAATAATATTGTAGAGTATTATAGTATGATTCCAAAAATTATTAAGTGTTGGAGTTTGAGAATATTATGGTTAAATTTGATGAACATGTGTATGTTGTACCTTATGAATATCATTAGGAATGTTATGAGATGGTTGATGTGATGTTATGAGATGTTAAAGTGTGGACATGATATTCAATTGTAAATAAGTGAATGTGTTTAACACTTGATGTTACATTAATTATATTGTGAGCTATGAATTATACAATAACCCGACCAGTGTTTATGCGCAGTGTTAAAGAGAAAGTGTAGGTTCCTAGTTAGGAACCAGTGTTAAATTGTAGCGCAATTGTGTTAAACATGTTTGAAACATAAGTGTGAGGTCGTGGTATTGTATAATTCATTAGCAGTGTTTATAAATGAAATATGTGATGAATTGTGGAATAATATGTTGCCTTGAGATTATAATATTGTTATTGAGATTGAGTAAAAGTGTAAAGTAGAACATGTGTTAAATTGTGAGATACGTGAAAACATGTGATGGTGGATTGTGACATTATGAGATGTGCAATTGTGAATGAGTTTTGGTTGTGAATAAGTGTATGATTAACTCTTGATGTGACATTATTTGTGTTGTAAGCTGTGAATTGTACAATAATCCGACCAGTGTTATCTTGAGAAAAGTGTAAATGCGCAGGGTTAAAGAGAAAGTGTAGGTTTTCTATTTAGGAACCAGTGTTAAAGAGAAAGTGTAGGTTCCTATTTAGGAACCAGTGTTAAATTGTAGCGCAATATGTTGTACGTGCTTAAGACATGAGTGTGAGGTTGTGGGTATTGTATAATTCACTAGCAGTGCCTGTGTGCTAAAATGATTTTAGGGGTTGGACCTGAATTAGGAGGGAGAGGCCCTGACGGACTCTTCGGAGTGTAGGTCTTGGGAGTCACCGGGTTTGAGTGCTCCTTTAAGCCTATGCTAATCCCATATGGTTGGAGCATTCTCGCAAAACATCGTGACCCTGACTGGTCTCCCTATGATCTTACTTAGTGAGAGTGACCTGACAAACCCATTGTGTAGTGTGTCTTGTTATGTACTCCTAAGCGCCCCAGGGTGATTTTTCACTGACATGGTACCACATTGCATATAGGATTGAGTCTTAGCATAACTGTCTCATGCGCTTGCTAATTGTTTATTATGAAATTGATGTGTTATTATGTCTTGATCAGAGAATGTGATTTTTGTGTAATGTGATTGCTGACTGAAAAGTGTGATTGATGGATGAAAAGTGAACTTTGAATGACAAAGTGATGAAATTACGTGAATTACGTGTAAGTAAATTTTATTTAGTTTATATGATATGTATATCTAATTATCTTGTTTCTCTATTAGTTAGGAATGTGATAACTCACTCCCCGTGTGTTGTTTGTATTTTGCTTTATTATATTGTTGAGATGTTTAATTAGTTTATAAATATTTTGTTATTATTTTTATGTGAAATAGACTCATACAAGTTTACGAATTAAGTTCACGAGTTAAATTTATGAAACTCTTATGAGTTTTTGCATAAATTCTCGAGTTTAATAACCTTGTTGATAATCATAATGATGAAAAACATTTGAAGTCACATGTCATGCACTGCTTGCAGTCCAAGCTAGTGGGGTTGAAATCAATATCAGACCCATAAATCCATCCACATCTAAATAAATTAAAATGTTCTATGCATCCGTGAATGTTGTTAGATTAGATTGGAGCCTGCTTAGTGAGTTATATACATTGAAGAAACTGTTAAATTATGAGATGGCTAAAATGTTCAATTTGCTAATTTTAGTTTTCCTTATCAACCTCGTTAAAATTGAGTGTAGTGTAGGGTCCATGTGTAGATAACTCGCTATGTTATGTATTTCGTTATCATAATAATCAACAAGTTGACTAGGTCTTTTGGAAATTGTTTTTAGCATGGGACCATCTGCCATTTTCCAACAAGTAAGCAAAAGAACAAAATTAGTTGCTTGCAACTTTGCTTCTCATGATATATCTATTAATTTTGGTAGTTATAAGATTAGTTGAGTGATTAAAAGAAAAAAAAAAGAGAGAGAGGGAGAGACAGTGATTTGAATCTTTCACACTAATAAACTAATCACTAATATTTATCAATAATATTTTATATTCCTTTTCTAAGTTCCAAGTCGGAAACCTCTTTTAAGTCAATTCCCTCTCCATCCAAATCATAGTTATTCATCATCACATGTAATGGTTCACTGCTATTGGTCAATTAGTGTCAAGAATAGTCATTGTAATAAAGACAACCAATATATTCTGTGAGTGGGTTATTGGCCAACCGATCAATATCCAAAAGGTTGCACAATTTACAATTTGGATTAACGTTTATCATTCTTTATTAACACTGGTGACGAATTGAACAATGCAAAACAAATTGATCGATTAATATAGACCATAAGATATGATGAGCAACTGTTATTTAGCTAATTGGAGAAAAGCCGAACAGAAAATTGGCTGGAAGTTTCTTATCCAACAGAAGGAGATGGGATATTTAATTCAATTTTGTTATGCCATCATAAAAAAGACATAACATCGTGCTTACGTACGTGACACTGTATGCAATTACCTATATCTGTCAATTACTCCAGTTTTTATTATTTTTATGCACACTCATATTCCAAAGTGAGGTGCATCATCAACACTTGGAATTTCTTGCTTATTCACGCGTTTAGAGAGGACAACAATTGGCTAAAATTGGAACTTTGTCAGTGGAGTGCCTGGTTTGGTTATGCTTCATGATCCCCAGCTAGTCTTGGTCTCTTGGACATAGAGCTGGGCTGACTTGGCCTGTTACTAGTTAGACTAGGCTAAATTGGCCCATGTTCTTGCTCTAAAAAAAAGGTATGGGAAAAATAGGCTTAGTAGTTTTTGAGCATACATTTTACCGGCCTGTTTGACCTCCCGAGTTAGACCAAATTGACTCAGTTTTTTTTTTTAGATTTTCAATTTTGATCTCTAGTTTTGATTTGGCCATTCTGGCTGATGCTGTGTCTGAGAGTTAACTTCCTTAGTCCTGATTATTTATTTATTTATTTTGCTTTGCAGATTACTTCACTTTGTATTTCAAGCCTCTTCTTTAATGTGTTATTCATCATCTATTTTTTTAATTCAAGTTTCTCTTAGTTTTACTGCACTTCTCTTACAATTCTTCATTTAAATTGCTTTCAAGTTAATTGCTTTAATTTGTTTAAATTTAATGAATTTGATTTTTACTTTCTTTTTCTTTTGAATTTCAATAAGTTTCTGCTTTCCATTTTCTAGTTTATTTTCACTTCTTGAATTTCTTTTGATCTTCAAAGTTTATTTTAATTTTCTTTTCTCTATAATTTTTTTCGACAAATATTAATTGTTAATTGTTAGAATTTTATTAGTAGGAGAAATTCAACCCACCACCTTCCCTCTTTTCCTTCTCCTTCTCCTTTTGTGTGTGGTGCTTTAGAAGTTTACATGTTTTATTTACATTTACCATCTAAATTCTAATTAATTTCTTTTAAAGTTGTCTTTTCAATTATTTCATTTTTTATTTTAACTTTGCAATTCTTAATTTACATCTTTTTACTTGCTTTCATTGATCTAATTGGATTAATAGTCTACATCTACAATTTGGTTTCTTCAATATATTAAAATGAATAAATGCTTCTTTTTTTTGCAAGTATTATACGTGTTGAAGAATGCTAAGTTATTTTGTTAGTTTTATTTAGTTGATTGATAACCAAATCGAAATTGGTTATTCATTCTTGTTTTGCTAGTTAAGATCTTAATCAAGTTGATGAATTAAGATTTTGATTCATGTATATGGCATCAATTGAAAGTTAGATATTATTGACTAATTAAAAGCCTTAAAAAAGGATTTTGACTTGCTAAAATCCTTAAAATTAAATCAATTTTTTTTCGTCAAGCCGCCTAACGCGTAGGTTATTTATTGTTAGGGTCGATGAAGACATAGGTTGCATTCAATTGATCTGGTTGATAAAGATTGGAGGGAAAGCGGAAAAGGACCGTTGCTTAGGTTTAAAGTTCAGAATGTGACAAATATCAGCTCTGCAAGGGACCCGAGAGTGAAATAATGAAAGAGAAAAACAAAGGTTGCCATGTTGGTGGGACTTGGGAGTGGGAGATCAGTCTATAGTCTATACAATGCCTAGTCTAATAGCATTGCTTTCAGGACAGGGAGGAATTGGAATGTTTGAAGTTCCATTAATTTAAATTAGTTTTAGGGGAAAGTAATTTAATTTTTACTCTTAACTTCATTTTTCTCTCCCTAATTTAAAAATAATTTTAGTCACCAAAATTTTGAAATAGTTCACTTTTTTTCTCTCTCTAATTTGCTATGATTTTAGTCTCTAATAAGAATCAAAAGTAAAATATTTCCAAATTAGGAAACAAATTAACACACATATTACGGAGTGGTGTAACGACTAAAAGGAATGGATTAATATATTTAATGATGTGAGAGAGAAATGTTGAAATAAGAAAGAATTATTAGGAAAAAAGTATTAAATTAGAAATTTGTTTTCATATTATTTTTTATTTATTTTTATTAATTATCACAGTATGATTAAATTAATGCATAACTATTTAGTCCTTATGTATTTATTCTTTTAAAATAATTCAACGCTTTATTGTAATTAATAAATGAAAAATATTTTTTTTTTAAATTGAGTAATGAAAATTTAATTTTTTTAATAAGCACATATAAATTATTTGAGTTAAGATATCATTCCTATGTCCATTAATTTGGAATTGGAATTTAGATCAATGTTATGTTGATGACGGGAAAAAATTATTCTAGGTTGTGTTTCGTTTAGATGATAAAAATAAAAATAAAAAATTTAAAAGATATAGATCTCATGTGCATGAGACCCATAAAATTTTTATCTTATTTCTCTCATCTTTCCTTAAACCAAACATAATCCTTAAATAAGCTATCAATGTAATTTCATTTATTGATAAAAGAGACATATACTTGGAAAGAGAAGACAAAAAATTATTATATTTGATAAAAAAAAATATGTTTTTCTCATCCAACATGACTATATGATGTTAGCTAAACAATATGGAATGAATTTATTAATTTGATATTATGTGTTAAAATATAGATATTGATTTTTAAATTCAAATGGACTAAATTTAAGTAATAATAATTATTAAAAGTAAAAAAATTATGAAATATTCAATGTAAGAGAAACGATATAATATAATTTAAATACACCGATACTGTAAAAGTGTTCTTTATATTGTTATTCAGTCATTTATCATGTATGTAATATTGTTGACTTTTCTAATATTTACTTACAAATTCATACTTAAGATGATTTTTAATTGATTAATATTGTAAAATCTTTACATTAGCAATGCATAAACTCTATTTTATTTTGAGAAATTTTTTCTAACTCGAAAATGAATATTTAAATTGCACACACACGAAAAAAAATTAAATGGTAAATAGTTACACTAGGGGTTAAAAAGAAGGATCAACATCACATTGGTCTGACAGAAATTAAGTTTGAATTTCTTAAGAAAGATTTCAAATTTAAACCATATAAATAAATAAAAATATAATTAAGAGAAAAAATCTCACTAAAAAAGATTAATGAGATTTTTTGATAGAGATAAGTCATCAACCAATAATATGATTATTAAAAAAATAAAAGATAAAAGGAAAACTTCTATTTAAAGACAACAAAAGCCCAAAGAAATGATCCTTTATTTTAAGGTTATTTTTAATTTTCTCTCATTGATTTTTTTTTCACTTAATTTTTTACCTAAGTAGCAGTTTTTTTCCTTAAACTCGATAAGTTTTGTTATATGATAATAAATTCAAACAAAAGTGAATATTCATTAACTTTGATGATAAATGGCAATTAAAAAACCTAAGTCTAGTACCACTCATAACAATGATATCTTAGTATAGTTAAGGTCTATTAAGAATATGACATAGCAATTTAATGTGTATTTGGATGAGGGTCAATAAAATTGATTTAAAAAAATGATTTTACAAAATTAATTTTAGTTAAAATTGATTTTGAAGCCATGTAATTTATAGTTGAATATTTTTATCATAAAATCAAAGTTATGAATAAATCTCATTACAAATTTTTTTATGTAACGCAAAAATTACTTAGAATTATTTTAATTCAGAATTGATTCTGAATTTTTCTTTAATATAAAATCAAACATATAAAAATATATAAAAAAATTAATTCCATCAATTTTTTAATGTGAAACCTAACAAGCACTTTGAAAAAAAATTATCGGTGAATATGTATAGTAAGAAAAATAAAAGTGCAAGAGAAGAAGAGAGATGAAGAGAAACATTGGAAAGAACATCATTGTTCTAACTTTTACGTGCACATGATCAAAAAAAGGAAATGGAAAAGTAACACTGCCGAGGTTCGCGTAATGTACTCCACACGAATGACCGTTCAAAGTGCCTTGTCGTCCGTTTATTCTGTTTGCACCAACTCGGTGTTTGCCTTTCAAAATGCCTTTTCTTCTCTCTCTTTCTCCTTTTCTCTCCCAACTTTGAATCTTCAATCCCTGCATTCATCTATCATCATCACCCCACTTTGCTTTCACCATCTTTTTATGGTTAGTACCCTTCATCATCTCTCCATTGTTTTGGTAGTTACACTTTGCTAATGTCATATTCGATCATCTTAATTTCTCTCTCGCTATCTCTTTTGTTATGCTTGAATCTTTTGATCATGTGATTATTGAGATTCATGTATGTATTTGATTTTGGAAATCATTTTCCATTGGGGCAGCTGGTCTCGGGTGGTGTCGGGTGTTGGAAGCATGGCATACAAAGTGGACCATGAATACGACTATCTCTTCAAGATCGTACTCATTGGAGACTCTGGTGTTGGAAAATCCAACATTCTCTCTAGGTTTACCCGAAATGAGTTCTGCTTGGAGTCTAAGTCTACCATTGGGGTTGAATTCGCAACCAGAACCTTACAGGTTGGTTTATTTCTTTTCCTGAAATTTTGTGAAACATCAACTATGATTCTGTTATTCTCAATTTGAGTGATGGTGGGCGTAGTTCAAAAAACTAATTAAATTTATGCCATTTTATCATTGGGATTTTTGTTGATTACCCTCTGTTAGTTTGGTGGTGACCATGCTAATAATGTGATAAGAATGCAACTTGATGACCATGATAAAATAATGTAAATGTTATAGTTTTACATATATTTTGTATACATAATGTCACAAAGGATGTGCACCATTGAAATGACAAATAAAAGTTTGACAGAGAGAAAAATAATGGACGATAATGATGAGAGTTATATGGATTAATTATGTTTATGAAAAAAAGCTTTCTTGTGTGTGAGGTAGTATTTTGGTAATATTATCCCAAAATAAAAGCATAAACTTTTCAAACTTTAAGATAAATGCAATGCAAAATACACCTATAATAAGCAAGCCTTTTCCCCTTGAGTGGAGTTGGTAAAATAAATTAAATGATGCCACAACCAAGGCTTTGTAAAACATCAATTTTTTTTTAGCCTCCACGACTGTATCATGATCATAATTGTGGTACATTGGCTGCATTTATCTGTAATATTCCGTAACGTGAAGGATCGCGATGAAACTGTGACCGTGACCAAGACAATGACCATAATAATGTGGTGAACTATGCCTACAAACTCTTAACCGTTTCATTTATAATTTTGTCTATACTCGATCAGTTGCAGTTCCACAAAACTTGATACGTTGAAGCAAGCAAAGATATTTTCATTTTGGATCAATTTATGTTACATGTTCCAATGATATGTCTATGAAAAATAAGAAGAAACTAAATTTCCTTGAAACACTTGTTTGTTTGACATATATTATAGGTAGAGGGGAAGACTGTGAAGGCACAAATATGGGACACAGCGGGTCAAGAGAGGTACCGAGCTATAACAAGTGCATACTACAGAGGAGCAGTGGGTGCCTTATTGGTGTATGACATAACCAAGAGGCAAACATTTGAGAATGTACAAAGGTGGCTCCGTGAACTGAGGGACCATGCAGACTCCAACATTGTTATTATGATGGCTGGAAACAAGTCTGATCTCAACCATCTCAGAGCAGTCTCTACTGATGATGCTCAGAATTTGGCTGAGAGAGAGGCTCTCTCATTCCTAGAGACTTCAGCATTAGAGGCCTTCAATGTTGAGAAAGCATTTCAAACCATTTTGTTTGACATATACCAAATTATGAGTAAAAAGGCACTGGCTGCACAGGGAGCAGCTTCCACTACTAGCCTTCCTCATGGGACTACCATAAATGTCTCAAATATGTCAGGTAGTGTGGAGAAGAAATCAGCTTGTTGCTCCAATTAATTAATGTTGTAGAAAAAAGGTGACTGAGGAGGATCAAGTTTTCTCAGGGTATCTTCTTTTTTTGTATTTGAAAAAACACAAATGACATGAGGAACAGTCGTTACCTTCTGCTACATTTTCTTTTTTATTATGGAGACAAGAGGCAGATCTTTAGCCTCTCTCTCTCTCTCTCTCTTTTTTTAAGAAACACAACAGAAAATGAATATATATGACAAGTGTTAACAATTTGTAGTCCTGGCTTTCGTATACTGATTCTTAGATTCATACATGCATTCGGATGTTGGAGCTTGGTCTTAGTGCATCGTTAATTAATTAGTACGTAGTAATAAGCTTAAATTATAATTTTTGTTTTCTTATAATTTTAACTTTCTGATTTTTGTCCGCCTATTTTTAAATCAAAACATTAAGTTTTTTTTAATAAATAATCTTTGTCTTTCCATCATTGATCTTTGACCACTAAGACTTTTATTTTATTTAATTGATTTTATAAATACTATTTTATATGTATTATTAGTCAAAATTTATTAATTTTTTTTTAATTATAAAATTTATAACTTAAAATAAAATATTTAATATTTAAATATATTTAACATTTCATTTTACATGTATTTATTTTTATTATAAAATTTTGTTTTAATAAAAATTAATAAATTATTATATATAAAAATTTGTTCTTATTTTACTATAATTTAAAAAAATCCATAAACTAATATATATATTATTTTAAAAAATTATTTTACGTAATTTGTAAATACAAATTACGTAAATATAAAATAATATTTAAATAATCCAAAAATTACAAATTTATTACTTTTTATAATTAAATAAAAAATTGTATTATTTATATATAAAAATAAATATATATAATTTTTTATATATTACATAAAATAATTTATATAAATAATTTTATTGATTTATACAATTGGTATTAAAAAGAACTTATTTAATAAATAACTTTTTATAGTTAAAACGAAAAGATTAATATGTAACTTTCCTAAAAAGATTAAATATTAAAAATTTTCAATTTATATAATTAGATTAAAAAATAATTTACATATTAAAATAAATTTATATAATTTACATATTAATTGATTCAATTATATTGATTTATATAATTAGAGTAAAATAATATGTATATTAAAATCATTTTACAAAATAATTTATATATTAATTTATGAAAGTTAATGATAAAGTGATAAAATTAAAATAATAATATGTAAACTACTTAAAATAAAAATATATAAAATGATATAAAATAAAATTAAAAATATTTACATATTAAATATTTTATAATTCATAAAATTAATAATTTTAGACTAATGATACATAGAAAATAATATTTATAAAATTATCTAAACAAAACAAGTATTTTAATTATTTATTATTTTATATTTCAATAAAATATTATGAATTTAACATTTAGCAAGATATTTTTATTTTTATTTTATTTAATTTTTTTTCACATAATTATCGTGTCAATTTAACCTAATAATAATTAAGTTGTGTGCAGTTTCACATTAATCTCTTATCTTGTATCTTCCTTGTTATTGTCTTAATTAAAGATAAGGATTTTGCTAATGTTGACAAAAGATGCCTCAAACTCATTTAGTTTGTGTTTGGATTCTTGTTTGCAAGACACATTCCAAAAACTACAAACAAAGAAGTAACAATACTATTAGATTAGGAAGAGTGAGGATTATGTTCAACTTAATATTTCTCCAAACAAATCCTTAATTACTCTGATTGATTGATTGATTTTGCACGTGATTACAAATACAATAAGTAATGAATCAAGAAAAAAGGTAATTGTTAATTAGAATTCTTATGACGTTGATTAAAACATCACAAGTCAAATGTTTTCATTGAAAAATATTTATGATATTAAAAACAAAGAAGTTATCCAATATTTGTCTTCTTAAATATTAAAAGTATTTAATAGTGTTTTAGTGCTCCTCAATTAAAAAAAATTAGGTCCTTGATTACCAATATATTAAAAAAAGTATTAAATAAAATAAAACATATAATAATAAAATCCACTGTAAAATGAGACTTTGTCTGCTATTAATTTTTTTATTAATTAATATATCTTAAGTAGATATTAAAATGTCTTTTAACTATCTGCCAAAAAAATATATATATATTTGACCGTTCTTATGAACTGAAGAATATTGCTACACTGAAAAAAATATGGTACTGAACAACTTCCATTTAAAAAAAATATGGTACTGAACAACTTCCATTTAAAACGAAATAAATATAAAAAATTATAAACTTTCATTTAAAAAAAACACTAATTCAAATAATATCTCAAAAAAAATACTAAAAAAACTTATTTATCAAATATTTAAACAAGTTTTATTTTCCAACTAATAAAAAAATTAAAAATTATTTGAAATATGTTATCAAAAACACTCTTTCAACTTGAAAATTTTACTTTCCTTTAAATCTAGGCCTTCCTTGAAACCGGTCGCGACCTTCAAATAATTATTGGATGCGGTTTCTACGATAACGTAGTTTATTATTGATTAGACTTTAGGCTTATAATTAAGGAAATTAGACTTAGAACAGGGCTGGGAAATAAAATATCTTGTAATTAACCTCCACTATTTATTTTTTAAAAGTTAAAGCATTATGCGTGGCATCTGCTTTGGAAGGAACCGTGTTCCCTTTTCGATCTTGTCACAATAGATATATGATCAGGTTTTCTAAAATGTCAACTCAGATGGATCAGGTACCTTGTTCTTTCTGACATGGTGAGGCTATAATTGTAGTGTCATTTTCTTAATTATTAAATCATAAAAATTCTCAGCTTCGTTGATTCCGGTAAGGTAAACATGAAATAAGCCGGAATTCATTCTTCTATATTTTTTGAAACAATGGCGAATTAAAAAAAGTCATATTACTATCTCCATGTTATATTTTCACAAATAAAACATTCTCAATGTAAGGTGAAGCACATGATTTGTTTTTAATTCAAATATTAAGAATTCTCCAATTTATCCTTTCCCTGTTGTACGTTGGTGTTTTGTTTATTCGAACCATCACGCAAGCTTGGCTGAACTAACTTGGGGGTAATAAAATAAAAGCAAATAATGTGACCATATGGATCACCTGACTATTTATCTCTTCAACTTGATGTTATTTGCTTATGTTCGTTTGATGTGATTTCAAGTTTTTGGTTTTTAAATGTAAGTGGGAGAATGGACTTCTTAATGGTCTATGGGTAAACACCATGTGTTCCAATTCTCCCCTTAAATTGGAACAATTCAAATGAGTTCACTTTAACCTTGCATATATATATACTCTTTTTCATATAAATCAACTAGTTTAAAGCTGAAAAATTAATAAATAGTTAAAAAATTCATTTATTAAATTATAAGTGTTGATAAAATTAATAGAAAATAATAAAATTATGATTTATTTAAAAAGAATAATTAAGAAATTAAATAAATATATTAAGGATAAAATTGAAAAAAAATATAAAAACTATAAATTAGTGTTTTAAAAAAAGTTACTTCAAGTAACATTTAAAAAACATTAAAAATTATTAAAAAAACTTATTTACTAAACAATTAAACAAGTTTTTTAACTAATAAAAAAATTAAAAACTAATTAAAATACCTAGTCAAACATAAATATAGCTTTTAGTTACAACAAATAAACAAATGTTAAAAAACATTTTCAAGGTTAAAATACTTTTGGAAAAAATGATCCATTAATTACAATGTTCAACTGAAGGGTTCGTCAACTTACACCCCCTCAAGTTAGGGTTCATCACCACAAAGTGAGGGTCGAAAAATCCCCTTAAAAACTAACTCATAAGAAGATAGCCTACCCAGTTATATAAGTATTTATCATGCTCGTTAATCATTCGATGTGAGACTCGCAACAATAAAATATATTAAAAAAGTTATTTATTATAAATTTTAATTATATGATAATAAACGGAATAGCGTAGTTGATTTGCATACTCAAAGATATTATGAATTTGTGATATATGCAGACATTCAAGATCGTGGGGACGAAAGGTGAATTTGGATTATTCTTGTTTGGACTTCGGAACCCAACAGAAAACATTTTTCTTTTCTTGTCTCACTGGATAAATTTTCTTTTCTGTTTTAACATATGAAGTGTCGGATTTTGAGTTGCGTGCTATGTGTATTAAATGATTTTGATCCCATATGGTGCAAGAGGGGATCATGTGCTTTAAATTTACGAAAAGAATCTCATTCAATTTGGAGGAAGAACGTAGCGCGCACTGTGTAAGACAGATGAGCTTCTACTAAATGAATTTGAATACTCCATGCTTTTATCCTTGAGTAATAGGAAGTGGTGATGTTAATGTTATAGATAAAAAAATAAGTTACACTTTATCAAATAAAAATTCACCACTGCATGCCTGAATATAAGACTCACTATTTAATAAATTATTAATATTTAATAAAATTTATATCATCTACTTACTTGTGATTAGTTTGTGTGAAAATCAATTTAGATTGACTAAGCTAGATCTTAAATTTAAGTTTTTTATTTATTGAAAAACATGATTGAGGAGAGTCTAAAAAACATTATTTTGTAAATAACATGTCCTTTAACACACATTTTTAATATATATATATATATATATATATATATATATATATATATATATATATATATATATATAATTTTTTTAACCTTTGTATTTTGTATTGAATTTTAATGCTTTTTTTTTTAAAATAAGATAACAAAAATAAAATTCATTACTTATAAGTACCCACAGAAGTTGGGTGTAGCGGAATAAGTTACTCTTTAACAATGTGGCAAGTATGATTCAAATCTCTTAGAAAAATGTTGACATTTTAGCAAAAACTAAAAATAAAATTCATGAATTATAAACGCTCTAATATAATTAAAGTACATAAATATAGTTTTATTAGAACCTGCGAAATAACAATTTTCTTTACTACATACAATAAAATGTACTAAAGAGGCCATGCCACCAACCATAGATAACCTTTGTCCTTTGTTTATATAACGTTCCATCCAAGCGAGGACCCTTTTACTTTGCACTTTCCATTTGTAAAGATGGAGAAGAGAAATGGAGGCAGAATTGAAGAAAATAAAGAGAAATGGGTGCATGATGCATCTGTGGACTATAAAGGAAGAGTTCCTCTCCGTGCTTCCACTGGTGTATGGAAAGCCTCCCTCTTTGTCCTCAGTAAGATACCTTCTTTGCATGAACTTGGTTTAATGTATCAACATTTTATTTCAAGTTTGCAATTATGGATAAAAAAAGTAAAAGAATCATTTCAACACTGCTTCGTAGAAGATTTGGATTTTTATTGGCCACCCATAAGAACAATTTCAAGGGGCAAAGTTAGTAACCAGTTTTCAGCGAAAAAAGTGTTAGCAGAAATGATCTTCAAAGCAAAGATGCATTAAAAAACTAGAGAAAAATAAAATCTCCCTCTATTCTGCCTGATCCTGTGCATAATTTCAGGAAATTTTTCTTGTTCTTTTATTGGTTCTTTTCTTAGTTGTGGACTAGTAGTTGTAAAACTGTATAATAAATGTGTTTGACTAACATGAGCACAACATAACTTGGTGGTTTTGTTACAATTTGGAACAGCAATTGAATTTAGTGAAAGGGTAAGCTACTTTGGGATAGCCAGCAATCTTATCTCGTACCTGACTAAAGTGATGCATGAAGACCTTAGTACAGCAAGCAAGAATGTAAACTACTGGTCAGGAACAACAACCCTTATGCCTCTGGTTGGGGGATTTGTTGCTGATGCTTACACTGGTAGATTTTATATGGTCCTGTTTTCTTCATTTGTATACCTCATGGTAAATCTACTATTTCCCCCCCTAATGAATGCACTAAATATTTTATTATAAGTTAGTAACTTATCCTTTTACACCTCATATATCCATTGTTTGATCAATTTGACGCACCTCAGCTGCAACTTTTGTTTTCAGTTTGTTTATATAATTATATATCTCTACAAGTCTACAAGCACTCGTATACTCTTGTCATGAAAAATAAGGTTCATTTCATGATGTGAAACCAGGGATTAAGCCTGTTGACCATGTCTCAATTCATCCCAAGTCTAATGCCATGCAACACTAAGATGTGCCAACAGCCTAGGAAGGTTCATAAAGTGGTTTTCTTGCTTGCCCTTTACTGCATCTCCTTTGGTACTGGAGGATACAAACCATGCTTGGAAAGTTTTGGAGCTGATCAATTTGATGATGATCACTTGGAAGAAAGGAAGAAGAAGATGTCTTTCTTTAACTGGTGGAGCTTTGCACTGTGCTTTGCGTTGCTGCTTGGTGCAACGGTGGTTGTTTATGTTCAAGATTTTGTCAGCTGGGGAGTAGCTACTCTTATCCTAGCTATTCTTATGGCTCTCACTGTCATAGCTTTCTGTGTGGGAAAACCTTTTTACAGGTACAGGAGGGCAGAAGGAAACCCTTTAACACCAATTTTACAGGTCTTAATTGCAGCAATAAGGAAAAGGAATCTAACTTGTCCATCAAATCCTGCTTTATTGCATGAGGTCCCTGAGTCAGAGAGGTCCCAAGGAAGGCTTCTGAGCCACACTAACAGGCTCAGGTATCTATCACACATGGACCTTGTCAGATTGACACTAAATTTTATTTATTGTTAGAATTTAATGAAAGAAGTCAGTATAAAGGTCTTCTTTTACACTTTCATCTAATCTCAATCTAGTGTTTGTTTGTTGACTTTTATAATATTTATTTTAAAATTAAAAGTTAATCGAAACAATATTTTTGATTGGTTGACAGTTTAAAAACTTTCATATTCACAATGCATGTCTATTAAATTCATCCATTGGAATTAATGCAAATCAATTCAATGAATAGGTTTCTTGACAAGGCTGCAATAATTGAAGAGAAACATTTTGAGCAGAAGTACAATCCATGGAGATTAGCAACAGTGACTAGAGTGGAGGAAACAAAACTTGTTCTAAATATAATTCCCATATGGCTAACTTCATTAACAGTTGGAGTATGCGTGGGACAAGGACAGACACTCTTTGTCAAACAAGCAGCCGCTACCAACTTAAAGATAAGCGACAGTTTCAAAATCCCACCAGCTTCCATGGCCTCTGTTGCAGCAGTTGGTACCTTAATAGCTGTCCCAATATATGATAGGGTTGTTGTTCCAATTCTGAGAAAAGTCACTGGCAATGAAAGAGGCATCAGCATCCTTAGGAGGATCAGCATTGGCATGACATTATCAGTCTTACTCATGGTTGTTGCCGCTTTAGTAGAATCAAAGAAACTAAGAATGGCTGCACATGAAGTCCTCACGGTAGGGGAAACTAGGCATGAGACTATGAGTGTGATGTGGTTGATACCCCAATACTTGATTCTTGGCATTGGAGATTCATTTTCTCTGGTTGGCTTGCAAGAGTATTTCTATGACCAAGTTCCTGACTCAATGAGAAGCATAGGAATGGCTTTGTATCTTAGTGTGCTTGGAGTAGGATTTTTCTTATGCAGCTTTTTAATCATCATCGTGGAACATATCACGGGTAAAACTGGCAATAGTTGGATTGGGAAGGACATAAATTCAAGTCGTTTGGATAAGTTTTATTGGATGTTAGCTGTCATAAATGCTTTGGTTTTGTGTGTCTTTCTCTTAGTGTCAAAAAGGTACACTTATAAGGCCGTACAGAGAAGAGCTATGGAAACTGATTGTTGTAAGAGTGATGAGGTAGACATGGTGGCTTGATAAGAGCTACTAAGGTGTACCTCTCACTGCTTTATTTTCTCCTGAATCAAATGTTTAATGTATTGTTTCCATATATTAACTGGAATTTGAATTGTAAGTTATTGTTGCAGATTACTCAAAGTATGGCTAACTATACAATAACATAAACAATTGTAGATGACTTCCTGTTTTGTTACCAAAAATATTAGTTAGAGGATATATTCTTTTAAATTTCTTAACCATGGGAAGAATTCTGCAATTGGAGTTAAGTAAGCAAACATTTCTTCTGTTGGTCGATTTGTTGTGAAGTGTGGGATCTAATAAAACTCAAAAGGGCAATTCCTAGCATAGTTGAGTTGACAATCTATCACCATTATTGCACCTGCGTGGAACAAACCCACATAAAAAACAATTAAACCAAGGTAGTAGGAACTTCGTACAAAAGTAATGTCCCTATATGAGTGTGTTTGGATTGCTAGTACCGCATAACAACTTACGTTTTCCAAAGCATGGAAAGGCATACTTTGGGATCCAACGTACGTTCCTTGGCACCGGTTTTTCAAGCATACACTATATCGACTTATTATATGCAGGCAATACAATACTAACTACTATATATGTATATGTGTAATTTAGATAGATTTTATAAGTCGCCTTAAAAAGTCAATAGTTAAATACAAGTTATTTTTATTCTAAGATTTTCCATATTTGTAATTTACATTTGTTGCTCTCAATTAAAATTTTATATAAATGAGTAAGAAGGTTGGATTTTTATTGGCCACCCATAAAAATTTGTTGCCGGCAATACAATACTAACTACTCATGGTTGTTTCCATATCCAAGATTTTTCCTTTTAATGAATTGATAAGTGAATCAATTTATTCCAAATAGTAAAGTTAAAATAAAAGTTTAAATATTATATCCATAGAGACTTTGTTTGTATTCAGGTAAAAAGGTTGTAGAAAATAGTAAATTAAATTATTGAAAATTAAATCAAGCAAGAAAAAGAATTAAAAATGAATTTAATTTAATTAATTAAAGATAAAAAAGATGAGAAAATCCAATAATATTGTAGAAGAAAATTCAGAAGATGATAATGTTGAGAACTTGGCCTACCAGAATTATTCCTTGATGTAATGTTAATTATTTTTCTCTATTTATAATTATTTCAATTTAGACATGCATTTGCTAATACACTCTAACTTTAGTCCCCTGCATGAAAGAGTTTAATTTATTTATTTTCTCTCCCAAATCCTTTTATAGAGCTAAGTAAATTGCATTAAAAATAGAGATGTATAACAGACTAAAACAAATAACGTCATGTAAATGGATGATCAAACCACAAGTAATAATATTAAGCATAAGAAAGGATAATGCAAAAGTAATATTCATAAATAGGTAGGAAGATAAATTACATCAAGACTAGTTGACTGTCAAGTTCCTAATAAAGGGGATTTAACCTCTCATTGTCATGGAGACTGAAAATATTTAGTAAAAGGGAAAAAGATAAAAAAAAAAAGAAATGGAGGGAAGAGATGACTCTGATTGCTTGTTTCTCCTAATTGGAATTTTTGTGTGTCTTCTCCTTCTTTTCTTTTCTTCTTTTATAGGTGTAAATTAACGGACGTCTGAATTAGTCTGATTATCTTAATTAGTCATTATTTCCTTAATTAGCCTTCTTTCCTTAATTATTATGTTTTTCTTAATTAATCATTCTTTCCTCAATTAGTTTGTTTTCCTTAATTATTCATGTATTTCTAGGCTTTATTTTACTCACTAAACTTCACAAATCCATCACTTTTAATATTTTCTGCACAAAAATTTAAATGATGTTAATTTAACAATTATTTGCTCAAAAAGGAAAAATTATAAAAAAAAAATTACAAATTCTTATATAATTTAATCCAAAAATATGCTCATAATTAAAAGTTATCAAACCCCAAGATTCTCACTAACTCCACCAAGGCCAAAAGGTACCTGAAAATGGGCCCAAAATATAAATATGGGTTGAACTGATTTGATGTCACCAACCCACAAATAGCATGTTTGGTTCACAACTAATCAGTTGAGTTATTGTTTTGATAATAATTGGCCGAATCAAATAAAGTTAAACCAGTCCACAATACATATATGATCCAATAGCAAGCTTAGGTTGGTCATGTGACTGTTTTTCAGTCAAGCCGATCGAACCACTAAAGTGAGTTTTGTCTCTTTCAGTAAAGTATTTTCTATACGCATGATCAAGGAATTAAATCCCTATTAACATAAATTCATTTATCTACCAATTGTGCTAGATCTTGTTGGTTTGTGAAGAATAAAAATCATAAACATAAGAAAGGTAGAAAACATAAATTTTTGGAAGTAACATTGTAATTGATTGATTAAAAGATACAAATGATACTATATGAGTGATAAGTGTTATGCATACGTAAATAATATACTAACATCACATAGCAATTATCTAACTATTTTCTATTTTTACTACTTATTTTGTGTAAAACAATAGGAACTTAACTTCTTTTGAATTTTATCTAGAAGATGCTAAAATTAAGTAAATAACACTAATTTTGGTTGAATTTTTGTTGTAGGAAGTAACAGAGAAATGAAAAAGCTTATGAAGAATTGACAGTCTCACTCAGCACGATAGTCTCACTCAATGAGTTGGAGTCGCTCAACGTGAAAGAAGCCGCTTAGCGCAAGGAAGTTTCATTGGAAGACAACTTTAATCCACACTCATCATCAATCTCACCTTTCGAGCGTTTGTCTTCTCTCCTTATATACTTTGTTATTAAGTCTCACATTTATTTTGTTAAATATTGTTTTTTGATGCACAAAATTCTGTTTTTCATTCATTAATTGCTTGATAATTATATATATATATATATATATATATATATATATATATATATATATAAAACTCTGAGTACAAGCATAAAATCATTCAAATACAATACTCGATCTTATCGTTTTATATTACTTATGCAACTTGGTATACTTGTCAAGGAAACAATAAGCTATATATTTATGACTTATTTGAATTATATATATTACTAACAAACTAACAACTCACTGATGAGGTCAAAGAAAAAAAAAATCCACTAATATTCTTACAAACTAATTGCTCCTAACAAATACTAAAGATTATTAAATAAACAATGTTAATATTATATATACCAATAATATCAAAATAATATGAATAAATTAAATATTGGTAAATAGAGAGTAATAAACGTATACTAGTAATATTAAAATATTACTATTAATAAATACAATTAAAAATAAATTATTATATATTTATTGAATATTAATAATATTAAATTTTACAAGAATAAATATGTTCTACTACTAATAAATAAATAATATATTGATAATAGAATTTAAATATAAAAGACCAAAATTACACAACTATAATATTTGAGAGACACAAAATACAATTAAATCAAGTTAGCCCGTAAAAATTCTTTACATTGCATGTAATATTTACTTACAGTTTTATCTCAATCATTAATGGAGAACCTGCTAAATATTAATTCTCTTTAATGCATGCATTTGAATGTACTGACTGATGAGGCCACCAGCCATAGACGTTACCATTTTCCTTTGTCTATATAACATTCCATCGGAGTGAGGATCCTTTTCACTTGCAGTTTCCATTTGTTAAGATGGAGCAAGAAATGGAAAAGAGAAATGTAGTCAGAATTGAAGAAAATGAAGAGAAATGGGTGCATGATGCATCTGTGGATTATAAAGGCAGAGTTCCTCTCCGTGCTTCCACTGGTGTATGGAAAGCCTCCCTCTTTGTCCTCAGTAAGATACCTTCACATAGGTTTAGTTTTGTGTATCAACATTTTATTTCAAGCTAGCTTGCAACTGCGGTTACAGAAAGTAAAAATAAAAAATAAAAAAACAAAAAAATCATTTCAACACTGCTTCATAGTTCATTTATAGCTTTATCTTCATCATAAATTAATAAATTGTGTTCAAGCATGTAAAAAAAAAAGCTGCACCTACTGGAAGATTTAGATTTTTATTGGCCACCCATATGAACAATTCAAGGGGAAAATTAGTAACCAGTTTTCAGCAAAAAGAGTGTTAACATACACTGATATACGGTAACAGCCAAAAGAGTCAAAGCTAAGGTGCATTCCAAAACTAGAGAAAAATATAATTTCCTCTGTACAGTTTTAGGAATTTTTTCATATATATTTATTGGTTATTGGTTGTAGTCATAAAAATGTGTTATAAACATGTTTGATTAATATGAGCACAATATAACTTGGGGATTCCGTTTCATTTTGGAACAGCAATTGAACTTAGTGAAAGAGTAAGCTACTTTGGGATAGCCACTAATCTTATCTCGTACCTGACTAAAGTGATGCATGAAGACCTTCAAACAGCGGCCAAGAGTGTAAACTACTGGTCAGGAACAACAACCCTGATGCCTCTTGTTGGGGGATTTGTTGCTGATGCCTACACTGGCAGATTTTATATGATACTGTTTTCTTCATTTGTATACCTCATGGTAAATCTACTATATTCACCCCCTAATGAATGCCTACACATTTTATTATAACTTAGCAACTTATCCTTTTACACCTCATATAGCCAATGTTTGATCAATTTGACACGGTCAAATTATTCACACACCTCAGGCTGGATTTTTATTTTCAATTTGTTTATATAATTATTTTATGGTTTAAGTAAGTTTTTATATCAAATACATACTTTTCTCTGGTGCTCATTTTTTATTATCCAATATTTGTCCTTGTCCCTTTTCCATGTCTTGCTCCTGCATTATAAAGAGGTATTGACTTGGATCTTGAAACTTTCAGGTGGAATACTTTATACCTCACCGTGATTCAATAAAATCCTTTTATTGGCCGATTAAAATACTAAATAAAAATATAATTTTTACACTTATTTTCTAATAAATTTTTATTTTATATTAAATCCTTAATAAAAAAATTTTTTTAGTCCTTGCATTTTTTAAAACTTTGATAAATTACCAAATTTTATGTTTATTCTCTAATAAATTAATAAATTTTATTTTATTTTCAGCTATTAACAAATAAAAATAATTTATTAGAAAACAAACGTAAAATCGTTAATTTATAAAGAACTAAAAATAAAATTATTATTTTATTAGACATTAATATAAAATAAAAATTTATTAAGAAATAAATCTAAAAATTAAATATTTATTTAAGATAAAAAATATATTTAATTCGTATAATATATATCATTACAAGCACTGATTGTCTGATATACTGTTGCCACGAAAAATAAAGCTCATTTCTTGATGTCAAGCCAGGGATTAAGCCTGCTGACTATGTCTCAATTCATCCCAAGTTTAAAACCATGCAACAATGGGGTATGCCATCGGCCAAGGAAGGTTCATGAAGTGGTTTTCTTCCTTGCCCTTTACTGCATCTCCTTTGGTACTGGAGGATACAAACCATGCTTGGAAAGTTTTGGAGCTGATCAATTTGATGATGATCACTTGGAAGAAAGGAAGAAGAAAATGTCTTTTTTTAATTGGTGGAATTTCGCTATGTGCTTTGCATTGCTGCTTGGTGCAACAGTGGTTGTTTATGTTCAAGACTTTGTTAGCTGGGGAGTTGCTACTCTTATTGTCACTATTCTTATGACTCTCACTGTCATAGCTTTCTGTATGGGAAAACGTTTTTACAGGTACAGGAGGACAGAAGGAAACCCTTTAACACCAATTTTACAGGTCTTAATTGCGGCAATGAGGAAAAGGAATCTATCTTGTCGTTCAAACCCTGCTTTGTTGCATGAGGTCCCAGAGTCAGAGAGGTCTCAAGGAAGGCTTCTGAGCCACACTAACAGGCTCAGGTATCTATCACACATGGACCTTGTCAGATTGACACTAATATTTTTATTGATACAATTTAATGGAATAAATAATACAAAAGATGTTTTACATTATCATTCAATCATAAATTATCATATGATAAGTTATTGATATATTTTTAAAATAAATATCTTAAAAATTAATCTAAACATGACTTTTTAATGGTTTATAGCTCTTGCATAAAAACCTTTACACTAAAAGTACATGCGTATTAAATTAAATTAATGCAAATCAATTCAATGAATAGGTTTCTTGACAAGGCTGCAATAATTGAAGAGAAACGTATCGAACAGAAGTACAATCCATGGAGATTAGCAACAGTGACAAGAGTGGAGGAAACAAAACTTGTTCTAAATATAATTCCCATATGGCTAACTTCATTAACAGTTGGAGTAACCGTGGGACAAGGACAGACACTCTTTGTCAAACAAGCAGCCGCTACCAACTTAAAGATAAGCCACAGTTTCAAAATCCCACCAGCTTCCATGGCCTCTGTTACAGCAGTTGGTACCTTAATAGCTGTCCCAATATATGATAGGATTACTGTTCCAATTATGAGGAAATTCACTGGCAATGAAAGAGGCATCAGCATCCTTAGGAGGATCAGCATTGGCATGGCATTATCTGTCATAGTCATGGTTGTTGCTGCCTTAGTAGAAGGAAAGAGACTAAGAATGGCTACACATGAAGTCCTCACTGTAGGGGAAACTAGGCATGAGACTATGAGTGTGGTGTGGTTGATACCCCAATACTTGATTCTTGGCGTTGGAGATTCATTTTCTCTAGTTGGCTTGCAAGAGTATTTCTATAGCCAAGTTCCTGACTCGATGAGAAGCTTAGGAATGGCTTTGTATCTTAGTGTGCTTGGAGTAGGATTCTTCTTAAGCAGCTTTCTAATCATCATTGTGGACCGTGTCACGGGGAAAACTGGCAATAGTTGGATTGGGAAGGACATAAATTCAAGTCGTTTGGATAGGTTTTATTGGATGTTGGCTGTGATTAATGCTTTGGTTTTGTGTGTCTTTCTCTTGGTGATAAAAAGGTACACTTATAAGGCCGTTCAGAGAAGAGCTATTGAAACTGATTGTTGCAAGAGTGATGGGGTGGAGATGGTAGCTTGATGAGAGCTACTATGTCTGTGTTTTGGTGGTAGGTGGAGATGCGGTAACGGGAACAGATGTTGGGACCGGTAATTCAAACATGCTCTTGTACCTCTCACTACTATATTTTCAGCTGAACAAAATGTCGTAGGTTACCCATAGTAGGGCTAAGTAAATAATAGCATAAATAAGTGTAGATGACTTCCTGTTTTGTCATATTAGTTAGAAGATATATCCTCTTAATTAAATTTCTTAACCGTGGGAAGAATTCTGCAATTGGAGTTAAATAAACAAACATTTCTTCTGTTGTTTCATTTGCAGTGTAGTGCGTAAAAATGGATATGTTTGTTTAAATTTAAAAAACAATTGTGAAATAAATACTTTTAAAATAAGTTCTTTTATTAAATAATTAAATAGAATTTTCTTCTTAAAATAAGCAAAAATTCTTTTTTTTTTAAGCAGAAGCCGTTCAAATAAACATAAAAAAGGTACCAACTCGTGTATTCTAATTATATTATTGAATTCTAAAAATAATATGTGCTTTAAATTTATGTAAATGTTGTGATTTTATTTAGTGATGTCGAAAAGTTTCACACGTCGGGTGTTTAACTGTCCAATCTGCATAACCCAATCTGTGTAACCAACTAATCTGACGAGTACTCAAATGGCAGGTTGGGTTGACTAGTTAGATTAACTCCTCTTTTGTATTATATTTTTAAATATACTTAGGTACTATATCTCATGGAATTTTATAGCTCGTGGACTAAATTAAAGTTCACTCTTTAAAGTGGATAAATAATTTATTATAGCTTCATTAATTTTGTTTTGTTTAAAATTGTAAAACCATGTGAAGGATTTTTTGTTGTTGTAATAATTAGAATTTAAAATAAATGAACATGGTAGCTTAAAGTTTATGTTCATCTCTTAAGTATCAACAATTAAATTGATTCCTTAATTTACTGATTTTAATGTTTTAGAATATTTTTTTCTTTTTAATTATATCTTTTTTATCAGTCTTTTTAATTATATCTGATCATAAAATTTAAAGAAAAAAATTAAGATGAAAAGAATGATTACAATTTTTATAATAATTTCTTAATAAATTGATAGGTCAACCCAACTTATCTCAGATTATGTTGAATTGGAATTTTTTACACAGTAAAAATATGATTCTAACTTAATCCAACTCATTTTTTATGGATCAAGGATGAATTAGATTGGATTGGCTCGTTTGAGGTCTCAAATTTAATTGGGGTAATTACTTATGTACTTCTCATCTTGTTTCTTACGCTAAATGTAAAATTAAATTTCAGGTTTTCTTTTGTAATGTAAATTTTTATATTTTGAAAAATTATTTCAGAATGTAATTTTACATTTCAGAGTAAATGTTCTGGAAACTTAAAAAAAATGCAGGAAGTAACATTGGAGCTGCACAGGAAGCAAGTGTCTCTGATTGGGAGGAAGAACATAAGGTTCATCCACTTGGAGAGAGACATGAGAATCTCTTGTAATAAGCCACAATATTTTAATGCAACTAAGTGCAAAAGTCGCAGTGCTAAACTGTGAAGCACCTCACACTGCACCAAGGTTACCTGCTTAATTTAGTTGCCCTGACTCTTTACAATTTACAAAGCCACATATTTGATTGTACAATTTTAGTGAAAAATATGGGAACCCACTGATCGAAATCAAAAGTTATTTTTGGAGTAATTTTTTTTACGCTAAATATATTTTCTTCCAAATCGTTAACTCAAAATGAATTAGTCTCTTATTATTGGAAGAAAATATATTTAACGTACATTAAAAAAATGACCTAAAATATATATTTTTTCTATAAAATATAAATTTATATAAATACGTCATTTTATTACATTTTATATTTCATTAACTTGTTTATCAAACATTTTTAAGCGTTTGTCTATCGAATTCTGCTGTAGAGATTGTCATTTGAATGAACAAATTACTAGCTCACTCAATATTAAGTTTGATTATAAAAACTTACACTTCATTATATTGTAGGATCTCTTTCAACAAGCTGATAGTGCATAATTAACCAAGCGAAGGTAACAATTCTCATTCCTACATTCATTTCAACACATTCTCATTTCCTTTGTCTATGTAACAGACCCTCCCTGGGAAAACTCTCTTGGCATTGTAAAAATAGAGCAAGAAATGGAGAAGAGGATGCAAGGTAGAAGTGAGGTAGAGAAATGGGTGCATGATGCATCTGTGTATTATAAGAAAACTTACACTTCCCTTTTTGTTCTTAGTAAGAAATTTACAAGAGTTTTATGCATCATCATTTTATTTCCAGAACAAAGTAAAAAACTTAATTAAGCAGTATTTATTTTTAGTAGTTATCTTGTAACCTTCATTCTCATTAAAAATATATATTAAAATGTGTTGACACATGTCAAATAACAACTACCAACTCTTTAAAAGATTTAAATTATTAATGGCTATTGGCTAACCATATTCCTCAAACAATTCAAAGCAGAAGTTTGAATTTCTGCATGATGAGATGTTCATATATAGGTTTTGGTCATAAAATAAGATTATCTCTTATGAATTATACATGTAAAAATTAAAAGTAAATTCGTTAACCAGTTTTAATTATAAAAAAAGTGTTCATATAAGAAATTATTAGGTAATGTTGAACTACTACGTGTGTATGGTGCTTATCAATTTCTATGTGATACATATTGGTTACAGAAAATAAGTAATAATATTTCATTATGTGTTATGTGAAGATTAGTCGAACCCATGATAGTCCAACATTAACAAATAATTTCTCGTGTTCATCGAGTGTATCCAGTAGAAACTGTCAAATGATCTTGAAAGTAAAGGTGCATTGCATTCCAAAACTAGAGAAAATCAAATTTCCATCTTTACAGCTTGGTACTCCACACAATTTTAGCGTAATTAAACTGTCTTCTTATTTATTGGAGTTAGGGAGTAGTCATAAATTAAATTGTATAACATACATATGTATTTAATTGTTGGGTAATCAACGTTCCCTCAAATAAAATTACTTACACACATACACAAAACATCGTGAGAACACAACAAAGATTATACCGTAAAAAAAATAATAACGAGTTCAAGAATTTAACGTGGTTCGACATCTCTTGTCTACGTCCATAGAATTGTCTCAAAAGTATTTCATTATCATAAAATAATTAAAAAATTGTAACTCATCCTAAATTTTGTATCACTCTACAAATTCGAATATCCCACTTAATAGTTACAAGAAATTATAACACTCTTACTCAAAGATATTTTTCTCACAACAAAATGACGTTGTTTCACAATCTCTCTCCTCACACATTCTCTCTTCAGGTGTATCTTTTCCACTAACTTTCTTCTCTATTTATAGTGAAGATTGTCACCAACTATAATAAATAAATTTTCTTGAAAGTTGAAAAAAAAACTTTCAATGCATCCATTCAAATGAGTTTCATCTAGTGAACTGCAATCTTTCACTTTGCATTTAAACCACCTAAACCTTAGTGGTAAAAATTCAATTCCCACTATGCATTAAATGCACCTTATCTTTTGGCTTGAAACTCTACAATATTCCTCCTCGAGCAAAAAGAGAAATATTTTTCGATCAATTTGAAAGAGAACAAACTCCCCCTCCAAATGGTGTATCTCCTAACACTTCTACAACATTTGAAAACTTCATTTTCTTCTTCACTTTGCTATCATGATTCCTCTTCCAGGCTTGTCCATCCAAATAGCAAAGGTTACCTTTATTTTTCTGTCATCACAACACCAAGTGTCTCCCCTTGTACACTTTGCATCCCCACTTTGAACCAACATACTTGTACCCTTGTGAAGTTATTTCCCTCATAAAAATGATATTGACAACAACAGAAGGTACAAACCTCACATTTGAGAAAGTTTGAATAGCACCATCATAGAGCTTCATCCTCATGCTCCTTATGCCTTCAACCCTTATTTTTTCACGATTCCCTAACTTGAAATGGTTGAATTCTCCATCGATTTTTAAAGTGTTAAACATCTCCCAGTCTCTACAAATGTGCTTTGAGGTAGTAGAATCCATCACTCATTTTGTTTTAGCAACCTCATCGCTTGTTGCCGAAAACAAGTTATCTTCATCTTCAACATTTTTTACTACATTAGCTTAGGAGTTGACACTATTTTTGTTCATATCACTTAATTTCTTCAAGTCATTCTTCATTTGTTTGTACCTCACTTGCACATGATCATTCTCACGGCAATAGTAACATTGCATGTTACTTATATATATCTCGTTGCGGATGCGATTGCGATTTTGATCTTCCTCTTAGTCCATCATGTCTCCTTGAATGATTCCTTCGTCACTCAAACTCTACCACAACTAGTGCATGCGTTCATCATCAACATTTTTTATTTTTCATCATTCTCTCTAAGAAAGGTGGTCACCTAATCCAACTTCAAAGTTGATCTTCTCACAAGCAGTGTTTGAACCAAAGCTTTGAAGGACTTTGATAGTAAGGCCAACAACAACAATGTCTGCTCTTCATCAGTAATTTTATCATTTGCATTCGACAATTAATTTACTGGTTGATTGAACTTGTTGATGTGATCATGAAAATCTCCTTGCATCTCCATTTTGAGTTTATACAACTCCATCTTCAAACAAAGGCGATTGGTTAGCAACTTTGACGCATATATATTTTTGAGCTTCTCCCACAAGACCTTTGGTGTTGTCTCCTTCAACACATTGTGCTCACAACCCTCATTAGGATCTTAATCCACTCAGTTTCATTTATAAAAGCTAGCATTTCATCTTCTAACACCTGATGAAGACCTTGCTACACCAAAAGGTCTTGAATAGTACTTTGTCAAATAATAAAATTTATTTTTTCATCAAACAATGGTATCTCGAACCTTTGTGTGCTCCCGACCATAACTCTAATACCACTGTTGGGTAATCAATGTTCCCTCAAACAAAATTACCCACACCAACAAAAGATCATGAGAACACAACAAAGATTACACTGTAGGAAAAATAATAACAAACATAAGAATTTAGCATAGTTCAAAACTTCTTGCCAACGTCCACGGAATCGTCTCAAAAGTATTTCACTATTACAAAATGATTACAAGATTGTAACCCACCTTAAATTGTGTATCATTGTTCAAACTCGAGTATCACACTCAATAGTTATAAGAAATGATAACACTCACACAAAGACATTTTTCTCTCAACAAAGTGACTTTGTTTCACAATCTCTCTTCTCACACACTCTCTTTTCATGTGTATATTTTTCGTTAATTATCTTCTCTATTTATTGTGAAGATTATTATCAACTATAATAAATAAGTTTTTTTAAAAGTTAAAACAAAAATAACTTTTAATACATCTATTCAAATAAGTTTCATCTAGTAAAATATAAAATTCCACTTTACATTTAAACCATATAAATTAAACCTTAGTGGAAAAAATTCAATTTTCACTATACATTAAATACAATGCTTTGAACTCTACATCAATTAACATGAGCTTAACTTTGTGATTTTGTTTCAATATATGGAGCAGTATTGAATTTAGTGAAAGGGTAAACTACTTTGCCATAGCCGGTAATCTTGTCACGTACCTGACTAAAGTAATCCATCAAGACCTCAGTACAGCTGCCAAGAGTGTAAACTACTGGTCAGGAACAACAACCCTTATGTTCAAGACTTTGTGTCAATTGGTGAGCTGCTAGTCTCATCCTCACTATTCCCATGGCTCTCACCACCATAGCTTTCTATGCAGGGAGGCCTTTTTATAGGTACAAGCAGCCGGCAGGAAACCCTTTTAGGCCAATTTTACAGGTTTTAGTTGCAGCGATAAGGAAAAGAAATTTTACAGGCTAATTTTAAGTACTTTTCTTAAAAGTATAAATTAATTAAAAAAATCTTATAATTACAGAGAAAGTATTATATATAATAGTCTGAATGTTAGAATTCAGCTGAGCGAGGTACACGTAGTTGAATTGAGTATAAATCAATATAAAACTTTTTATGTTATAGTATAAAATATTTATGAATTTTATTAATAATTAATTTCAAATTCAAGATTTTACTTAAAATATTTGAGTGAGACTTTAACACAGATCTAAGATATTCAAGTTAAATTAAAAGATACATGTACACTTTACGGTACACAAAATATTGATTTGTTAGTTATTGATATGAGAACATTAAACGTGATAAGAGTAATTCTTTTTTATATGTGAACGTTATAAAACGTGATGGGGAATAAGAATATCGATTCAGTTATTTTTTGAAACAAAATCAAAACTTTCTCCTAGTTATTGTTTATCTAGTGAAAGTTTTTTTCTTGCAATATAATAATTGTTATTTCCTTGATACATGTAAGGTATCTGATTTTGACTTTAGGGTTATGTGTTTTAAGATTAGATCTTATATATGATACAAGAATAGATCACTACAAATAAAAAATAAAAAAATACCTCTTGCAAATTTATGAAAATAATATGATTTCGATTTGGAAGAAGAACATGGGGAATCTCTTGTAAATCAAGACACGATATTTTAAATTTTTTATTCAATAAAGTGCAAAAGTCGCTATGTAATTGAAGTTGTGAAGCACACCACTACTCCAAGCTGTACTTGCTTTAGTCATCCTGGCCCTTTACAATTTACAGAGCCACAGTGTATGCATGTGCGGCCTGTGATTGAAATCAAAAGTTACTCCAACGTATATAATTTAGTGTATGTGTGTGGACTAGGGTTCATAAATAAAATAAATTTTAAATATTTTTATTTTAATTAAAAATGATTTTAAAGTAAAATATCTTATGTTGTATTAATACTTTTATTGGAAAAAAATACAGTTGAAAGAAATGGATTTCATTGCAGAAGTCACGTAAGGTTTCTTTGGCTTAGAATTATATATTTTGAAACTAAAATCCCGCTGGAGACCATTAACTCCTCAGTTTGAAAACGTGTACAAATAAGTTTAAAAGGAAAAAATCCCGTATTGTTTCTAACTTTCTATAACATCCAAGATACTTCACATCTTTCTTGAATTTGTTATATATACAAAATGCTCGTTATTTTAAATTACACAAAATTCATCATATAATAAATCACTGAAGTATCTCTAATATTCATGGAGATGTTAATCAACAGCTATTTTTCTTATGTAAAATTAATGAAAGTACTCATATTGTATTATTTGTTGTTGTGTTTTTATCCTCACTATTCAAAACTAACTTCATTTGTTTTTAAAGCTGCGGTAAATGAATTATTAAATACTTATAATCTAAAACATTAAATAATATCGAAGTTGCATAAGAGAATATACGACAAATTAAGTTATAGATTCAATCTTCAAAATAAAAGGACGTAAATTATTGCAATTAATATTCAGTTTAAAATAATAATAAAAAATTGAAAAACTGTAGTATATCTAAAACTATAGTCAGATAACTTAATTGATTTTTGTCATCTTACATTTGTCACATAATAGTTAAATAAGATGCGTCAAATATTATGTGACAAAAACACAAAATAACAAAAAATCGATTAATTATCAGCATAATTTATTTTTGGCTAAGTTAAATTTTTGTCCCTTCTTATAATTTCTAATCAATATTTCATCCCAATTTTTAATTCTACAATTTCAATCTCTTTTTTTAAAAAAAAATTCATATTTTTTGTTCAACAGTTAAACATTTGTCCGTTGACGGTTAAAACCTAACTTTTACTGCAAGGCGACATTTATTAGATGATGTTGCAATTAATAATTTAAGTTACATCTCACTTTCGGTCTCCTTATTTTTTATTATCTGAAGTCTTCCATTGAAATTTATAATTTCAAAAATAAGAAAAGTGGTTAAGTGGGAATTTCAACTCATGGCTTTCTCTTTTTCTTGCACCATCTAAATAATTAAGTCAATTAATTTTCTTAATCATATTTTTATTACCATCTTATTGATATAAAGTATTTATTGATTTTATTAATAAATAATCTCTACTGAAAACTGATGGATAATTTTTGATGAAATTCTTTCTTTTTAATCACATTTGTTTTCATCCATAATGTTTAAATTCAAAACCTTTGTTTAAGAAATAAGTTCAGTATTATTCAAACCAATAAATGATTGATTTTTTGAATCATAATATAAACATTATATTATAGTGGTATATAAAATATATAATTTTTTTAAAAAATAATTATTCAATGTCAAATCAAGTTTGAAATAATAAATAATAAATTTATATAACTAGAATTTTTAAAAATGTTTTATAAATCAATTATATAATTTATTATTTAATATATTTTTCAATAATAAATATAATCATATGGTAATTTTAATACCCATGTGTAGCGCAATGTTATTAGGTACACTAGTATTATAGGTGTGATTTAGTTTTATTTAAATATTTTAATTTGATTATGTAATTATTATTATTAACACTAAGGAAAAGACTGCCTCTCCATTTAAAAAAAAAAATAAGATAATGGAGGTTACATAACTGTGGGCGGTTTGTTAGAATAAAATACTAAGAAAGAAATAGTAATTTACAAGTATGGTTATAGGAATAAAATAAACACAAACCAAATTTTGTCACGGGACTCTGTTGCAAATAGCTACTGATTTAGCGACTGCCTCATATATATGGTAAACACCAAATTTGCTTAGCGACTAGTTTCGAAACAGCTGAAACAGTGCTAATTCCTGAATTTTAGCAGCAGTGGCCAAGTCAGTCGTATATATTTTCAAAACCATCAGTTATAATAGACAATTGGCGACAGAAATAAGCAGTTGGTAAATATATAATATTTACGACCGAATAAACGGTCGCTAAAGTTGGTGAAGATAAAGCAAAATCAGAAATCTTTCATTATTTTTATAGGTTTAATTTTTGGGAATTTTATCCCAACTTTTTAATTTGACATATTTTAAGTGCAAAAGTTTGGAGTAAAATTTGACAAAAAAAGTAAAAAGTTAGCGGTAAATTTTTCAAAAAAAATGTTGGGTGAAAATTTGCCAAAATAATAAAAAATTGCAGGTAGAAAATGCAATTATGGTAGAAGTAAATGACAGATGATAAAATTTGCAAGTTTCTTAAATGTTGAAATAAAATATATCAAATTAATTTGTTGAGGATAATATTTGTCAAAAATTAAAAAGTTAGGGTAAAAAGTACAATTAAGTTTTTTTGTAATATAAAATTTTAAAAGTAAATTCTTGACATTTAAGATGATGTAAAAAAATAAATATTTTAAAAAAAAAATACTTATTCCTATCTTTCTATTCTTTTTTTACTACATCATTTATGCTATAAATAATATTAAAATAAATAACATATTATATTATTTTAATAATACAAATATTATAATATTAAAATAAATAATGCGTGTTCAATTTTGTAGGGGAGTATAATATTGGTGATGAGTTGCAAAAAAATAAGAAAAAATGGAATAAAAAGATGAAACTTAAATTAATGTGATTTTAGGAGTGACCAGGAGTCGATTTGGTTCAATTTAGATGATTTTCCAATCCAAACTAATCAACTTAATTTGTTTAGTTTAGTATTGGATGATTGGTTTTGCTTAATTTTTTTTATCATAACTCGAAATAAACCAACCCAATTTGTGGGATTTGTTTTTGTTTGGATCTCGGGTTTCATAAAAAAATGTTCTAAAATTAAGAAGAAAAAAAAGTAAAAGAAAACTCATGTACAACAACTATATTATCATTAAGTAAAAAAAAAAAAACAATTACAACATGCGATAGTAGGTATCTAATAGCAGTGGTCAACAACTATAATATGTTTTCCAATATCAGTAAATTTTTCAAAAAAAAGCAAATACACCCTTCAATTATCTAGCAACTTAACAAAACAAAACAAAAAAATAAATAAGAATTGTATTGTTAAAGTAAAAGACTTAAATATAATTTTTGTCTCCTTATTTTTAAAATTCATAAATTTCATCTCTAAAAATCATAAATTTCATCTCTCTATTTTAAAATAAAGAGATTTAGTTTTCACATTTTCAAATTTTACAATTTTAATCCCTATTTTAAAGTAGAACCTTTTAGTATCCCAATTTTGTAAAGTCTAGGAAATGTAATAAAAAAATGAAAAGGAAACAATTCGAGAGAGACAAAGTTCTCTTTATAACAGTAGAAAGTAGAACATGAACAAAGAAGGAGGAAGAATACTGCAATAAATCCTTTATTTAATTTTTATTAAAGAAAATAAAAAGGTTTTTGGTCCAATAAAAAGGTATCACTTGCTTACGTACTCCTTGATGTAAAATAACAAATCCATATATATATATATATATATATATATATATATATATAACAGGTCAGGAGATAAATGAAGAAGGTTATAGGTTGAAATTTTTCCTTGATCACTTTTACACCATTTTCTAAATCATAAATTTTCCGGGCAGACTGAAATAATATAATTAAAAAAGACAATTAAAATTGTTCATTTTTCAGAATTAGAAGATGAAAATTGTAAAAACTTAAATATTATTTTAGTGGCTATAAGTTAGTAAATTTTAAATTTTGGTTCCTGGAGTTTTTTTTTTATATTTTCAGTTCTAATAAATTTGTATTTTTTAATTTTGGTCCTTGTAATTTGTTTTGTTCAGTTTTAGTCACCATAAGTTCATATTTTTTCAAAATAATATTTTTAAGATTTTTATTTTTATTTTTAATTCTTCTAAGTTCACGTTTACAAGGATGAAAATTTGAAAAATGTAAAGTTAGAGGAACTAAAATTTTTTAAAAAAATGTAAACTTATAGAGAATACATATGAACAAAACAAATTACAATGATAAAAATTTTATAAAATAAAAACATAAACTTACATAGACTAAAAATGAAAAAAAAAAATATAGAGACCAAAATTATAAAAAAAACCAACTTATAAGAAAAAAAAAGATATTTAAACCAATTGCAAATTAATAGTTACAGTTGGAACAAAAATGCGTTGTTTTTTCGCTTGTATTGCCTATATATTGCTGTGGTGGTGGGGATAAAAAAATTGCACTGAGATTTATTTGGGGTGAAAAAATTATATATATTGAGATAATAAATTAACCCAAAAAATTCTCAGTGAGAAATTAGGTATAATTAACCTTTCCGTAATTCTCTTTGTTATTTACATTTTAAATGTTACTAACGAGGCCACACTAACAATGGATTTCATCCACCCATTTCATTTGTCTATGTGACACACCATCAGAAGGTTACACCTTCAATTTGTAAACATGAAGCAGGAAATGGAGAAGAGAAAGGGAGGTAGAATTGAAGAAAGTGATGAAGAGAAATGGGTCCATGATGCATCTGTGGATTACAAGGGAAGAATCCCTCTCCGTGCTTCCACGGGTGTATGGAAAGCTTCGCTTTTTGTCCTTGGTAAGATAATTGTTGATTTAAGTTCTCTCTCTCTCTTCATATATACTATCGTCATTTTATTTCAATTCAAGTTTGCAACAACAGAAAAACTAATCAGATGAAATTAATTGAACACGTTACATCTTCATTCAATCCAATTCCATCCTTGCATTATTTGCGCACTCCTCAATGTAACCAAATCCCTTTCTTTTGTATTCAAATACTAGCTAATTATTGTTTCTTCCAATTTTTTTATAAATGTTCAGAACACAAAATGAATTGGTTCATATTATTATTGGCTAGTGGCACTGGCCACACAAATAATTCAAGGGTCAAGTTTGAAAACCTGTTATTAGCAATAACAAAAATTATGAAACAAATGAGTTTAGCATAACTTGGTGATTCTATTTCAATTTTGAGCAGCAATTGAATTTAGTGAAAGGATAGCCCACTTTGGGATATCCAGTAATCTTATCATGTATCTGACTGAAGTGATGCATGAAGACCTAAAGACAGCAACCAATAATGCAAACTTGTGGAAAGGAGCAACAACCTTGTTGCCTATGATTGGGGGATTTCTTGGTGATGCCTACACCGGTCGATTTCGTATGGTAGTCTTTTCTTCCCTCGTATACTTCAAGGTATATTCATCTTAATTTTGTCAATGTACTACATATGTTTTCACACTTCACGATAAATTATTTGTTTGTTTATATATATATATATATATATATATATATATATATATATATATATAAACACAAAATGCAAGCTTTTAAAGCACCACTCATACGATCATCACGAACAAGATTAGTATCCATTAAATTAAAAGATATTTATCATCTTTAACTTAAGAAAAAAATATATAAGTAAATAAATTTTAATTAAATTCACCCCTATATTTATTTAATGAAATAAATAAATTATAATTTTAGTTCCTTTTTATTTTTTTATATGTAATTTTGGTTTTCTTTTTTTTATAATTTTAGTGCTCATATTTTAAAAAGTTATATTTTTTGTCTAATATTCAATTTTTTCTATTTTTATTTTTTATTTTAATTAATTAAATAATTTTTTAATAATATCTTAAATGAATTTGTTAAATATATAGGATTTAATAGGATTAAAATAAAAACAATAAAAAATATACAAATTTGTCAATTAAATCAAAGTTACAGATTTTCTGAAAAGAAGAAACTATAACAAAAAAACAGAAAAATCAAAATCACAGATTAAAAACTAAAGGATAACCAAAATTGTAATTTAACAAAAAAATCTTAAAATACTCTTTAGTAGAGATTTTAATTTCAATAATTTTTTTCTATTCTTGATATCAAAATGAAAGAAATCTTAAAAATATTTTTTGCAGATATGATTAATAGAATTAACTTAGTTAACAATTAACATGATTTTTCCCCTAATATTCAAAACTAGAAAGAATATATTGTTGCCATGGAAAAATAAGCCCCATTTCTTGTTGTGTCTAGCAGGGATTAAGCCTCTTGACCATGTCTCAATTCATTCCAAATCTAAAACCATGCAACAATGATATATGTCATCAGCCAAGAAAGGTTCATGAAGTGGTTTTCTTCCTTGCTCTTTACTGTATCGCCTTGGGAACTGGAGGATTCAAACCATGCTTAGAAAGTTTTGGAGGTGATCAATTTGATGGTGACAACCTTGAAGAACGAAAGAAGAAGATGTCTTTCTTCAACTGGTGGACCTTTACATTCAGCATTGCTTTGTTGCTAGCGACAACGGTGGTTGTTTATGTTCAGGACTTCGTTAGCTGGGGAGTTGCTTATCTCATCCTCGCTATGTTCATGGCTCTCACTATCATTGCTTTCTATGTGGGGATACCTTTTTACAGGTACAGAATGAGGCCAAACGCAAATCCTTTCATACCAATTCTACAAGTCCTAATTGCATCCATAAGGAAAAGGAATTTGTCTTGTCCTTCAAATCCTGCTTTATTATGTGAAGTCCCAATGTCAGAGAATTCCCAAGGAAGGCTTCTAAACCATACTAGCAGGCTCAGGTACATTACGTACCTTGTTAGATATACATGCATAGAACAAGTTATAATTCTGAACGATATTGTTAATTTAGTCCTATCATTCATATAGTTTTTTTTTTAGATTAAAGAAATTAAGTAATACCTAAGTAAAAACGTTGACAAGAACCTACTAGAGTTGGCTTAATGGTAGGGATTTTGACTATTATCTAGGTTCTAATCATGTTGTTACTTTGTACACCAAAAAAAATAAGAATGTTGACACGACAAAAAATAATGTCAATTAGTTTATTAATAGGGTAGTCATATTGTGTTGACAATAGATTTATATAGTTGAAGTGTTGAACCTACCTATTAAAATTCACTAAAACTAATAGGGTCCGCCTAACAACTATTATTAGGACATTGATTCAGAAATTAAAAAAATATAAATTATAAAAATCATAGGAAAATATAAAAAAATCATAGATAATTTTGTACATTATAATAATAATAAAAAATTTAGTTTCTTATTCAGTGTTTCAAAAATATTGGTTAACATTTTTCAAATTAATAATAGGTTTGCTATATGGTACTAATTAATTTAATTAATGAATAGGTTTGCTATATGGTACTAATTAATTTAATTAATGAATAGGTTTCTTGACAAGGCTGCAATAGTTGAAGAAAAGTATATTGAGAAGAAAGCTGGCCCATGGAGATTAGCAACAGTGACAAGAGTGGAGGAGACAAAGCTTATTCTAAATGTTGTTCCGATATGGCTAACTTCATTAATGATTGGTGTATGCATAGCACAAGGTTCGACACTCTTTGTCAAACAAGCAGCTGCTATGAACTTAAAGATAAGCGACAACTTCAAAATTCCACCAGCTTCCATGGCGTCCCTTTCAGCCTTTAGCACCATAATATCTGTCCCAATATATGATAGAATTATTGTTCCAATTCTAAGGAAAGTCAGAGGTAACGAAAGAGGCATCAGCATCCTTGGGAGGATTGGCATTGGCTTAATATTCTTAGTCATACTCATGGTTGTTGCTGCCTTAGTAGAAAATATGAGATTAAGAATGCCTGGTCATGAGACAATGAGTGTGATGTGGTTGATACCCCAATACTTGATCCTTGGCATTGGAAATTCATTTTATCTAATTGCTTTGCAAGAGTATTTCTATGATGAAGTTCCTGACTCAATGAGAAGCGTAGGAATGGCTTTGTATCTTAGTGTGATTGGAATAGGATTCTTCTTAAGCA
This sequence comes from Glycine max, assembly GCF_000004515.6. NCBI lineage: Eukaryota > Viridiplantae > Streptophyta > Magnoliopsida > Fabales > Fabaceae > Glycine > Glycine max. Next base: position 2,607,357 of record NC_038254.2, read on the forward strand.
GCTTTCTAATAATAATTGTGGACCATGTCACAGGGAAGAATGGCAAAGGTTGGATTGCCAAGGATGTAAACTCAAGTCGTCTAGATAAGTTTTATTGGATGTTGGCTGTCATAAGTGCTTTAAATTTGTGTCTCTTCCTATTCTTGGCAAAGAGGTTTACTTATAAGACCGCACGGAGGAAAGCTACGGAAATTGATTGTTCTAACTGTGATGGGGTGGATACAGTGGCATGATGAGAGTGACTGAGTACCTTGATCGCTTGCTATATTTTCCGCTTAATCAAATATGTAATATGTTGTTCTCCTTGTATTTACTAAAATTTGGCTTGCTAAGTTTACACTGGGAGATTACTCTTAAACTAAGCAATAACATAGATAAATATATATATTTTTCTGCAGTGTATGTGGTTGGCATATACAACAGAAACAAGTTTACCCTGTGTATCTCGATTAGAAAATAAAAACAGATTTTCACTGTGTAGGGAAATTATAGTGTGTGATTAACTACTTTTAAGTTGAAGTTGTTTTTAAAGAAGATTGATTAAAATAATTAATGGTTAAACACTTAATTTAATAAATAACTTCATAAATATAGATGAGGTGAAAATATTGAAGAAATTTAACTAAAATCATCATATACACAACACAAGGTTCAACAACAAAATACACGTACAAAATCGAAAATGTACAAGAAAATACAAAAAACATAAAATCATTGGCAAGTCTTTTTCCTCCTATATTACATTTAGTTGAAGTGTTTATTTGTGTTAGCCTCAATACCTATTTTATATCCCCATAAGCCTCGACGTAAGGGATTCTTTTTCGCAAATCAAATATGATATGAAGATTGTGAGCGATCCATTCAAATATTGGCTGCAAAAAATAATATAAATAAGTGCAATGCAATTATAGAATATATAGGGCACACACACACACATATATATATATATATATATATATATATATATATATACTCTGACTAGGGGTGCGATGTATGGATGGAAGTAGGCGCGAAATCACTCCAAATAATCAGCGATTCACACCTATAGGGCACCCTTGGGCACAACTGGTCCTCGAAACAGAATAGCGATGATGTGATCACGCTAATGATATATTATTAATCAACTGCTTCAATAGAGTGCACACACCCTATCTTTCATAAAATTACTACACTTTTTAATTTTTGTAATAAAAAACCTAGAAAAACTCATTATGAAACAGATGATGTACTTTTAACACTCTGTCGGCCTCTCTCTCTCTATTATATATTGATTTAAATTTATTGAGAATTATATTTTTGTTGGGTCTCATTTATTATATTTTATTAATTGGATCTCATTATTTAATAAATCTCAATAATAATTTTATAATTTTTAATAATTTTTAAAAAAATAGTTATTTATAAACCGTATTTTACTGGCACTCTTTTTGCTTGATACATGTGAGATATCTGATTTTGACTCGAGGATTATGTGTTGTAAGATTAGGTCCTATATGGTCAAGAATATATGTGCTTTGAATTTAAGAACGTTATATGATTTCAATTTGGACTCCAAACATGGAAGACTTCTTGTAAATCAAACCACGATATTTTAATTCAACAAAGTGCAAAAGCCGGTATGTAATTGAAGTTGTGAAGACTTACACTACTCCAAGAGTTCAAGGTCAAATGCTTAGCCATCCTGGCCCCTTACAATTTACAAAGCCACGCACATGTTTGATTCAATGTGTTAGTGTTCGTGTGGCCGTTGATTGAAATCAAAAGTTACTCCAACATATATAATTTAGTGAGTGTGTGGACTAGAGTTCATAAAATAAATTTTATATCATTTTAATTCAATTTTTAAAAGGATTTCAAATTAGAATATCTCATGTTTTAAATTTTTTATTGAAAAAGATACAATTGAAAGAAATTAATTTCGTCATAGATTGAATGCAGAAGCCACCTTAAGGTTTCTTTGTTTTTTGAATATATTTTGAAACTAAAATCCCGCTGGAGACCATTCCTCAGCTTGAAAACAAATAATGATTTCTTGTTAAATTTATTCTTTTTCTCTACTGTAAATTATTCCAACCTCACATCTTTTTATGAATTTTTTTTATATACAAAATCCTCATTATTTTAAATTACATAAAATTCATCATATAATAAATATATTACACTTAATTATCGCTAATATTTACTGAGTATTTTCACCCAGAAAATAATACGAATTTACGGAGTATTTCATGAACTATAGCCGCGTTCATGAGATCCACGCATTCATAAAATATACCACATGTGGTGAAGACCATTTTAACCTACGTCTAGTATTTGTAAAGACGGAACAGGAAATGGAGAAGAGAAAGCGTGGAAAAAGTGAAGAAAAAGGAGAAGAGAAATGGGTGCATGATGCATCTGTGGATTATAAGGGCAGAGTTCCTCTCCGTGCTTCCACAGGTGTATGGAAAGCGTCGCTTTTTGTCCTTGGTAAGAAACTTATTTACTTGACTATATATATCATCATTTTATTTAAACTCAAGTTTGCAACAATAGTATAAAAAATGTCATTTTATTTCATCAATTGGTTCGTAGCTCATTTTTTACCTTCATTCTCAATAAAAACTATTAAAATACGTGTGTTAAAGCATGTCAAATAAAAGTCTTGGAAGATTTGTATTATTGTTGGCTACTGGTCAGCAACAAAAACAAGGGTCAAATTCAGCAACATGGTTTTAGTAATAGGGTGTTAACATAAATTATGGCAGTAGAAAGTAGAAACTGCCAAATTATCTTTTCTTTTAATTTGTACAAACTTCCAAATGATCTTTTTTTAAAAAAAATTGTACAAACTGCCAAGTGATTTTAATTCGAAGTAAGGTGCATAAGATAAAATCACATTTCCTTCTGAGGCAAATTGTCGTCTTATTTATTAGTGGTTAGCAACACAATTATAAAAATGTGTAATACATATGAGCATAACTTGGTGATTCTATTTCAATTTTGAGCAGCAATTGAATTTAGTGAAAGGATATGCCACTTTGGGATAGCCACTAATCTTATCATGTACCTGACTAAAGTAATGCATGAAGATCTCAAAACAGCGACCAAGAATGTAAACTACTGGGTAGGAGCAACAACTTTGATGCCTCTAATTGGAGGATTTGTTGCTGATGCCTACACTGGTCGATTTCGTATGGTCCTCTTTTCTTCCCTCTTATACCTCAAGGTATATATTCATATTTTCTTTAATTATTAATGTACAATATATATATTGAGTGCTTTTACACTTCATATATACCTTGTCTTCGATCTATTTGACATATCTCAGCCAGGATAACAAATTAAGTAATGTTTATATAAACTATAGCCATGAAAAATAAGCCCTCATTAATTTGTTGTTGTGTCAAACCAGGGATTAAGCCTCTTGACCATGTCTCAATTCATTCCAAGTCTAAAACCATGCAACAATGAGATATGCCATTGGCCAAGGAAGGTTCATGAAGTGGTTTTATTCCTTGCCCTTTACTGTGTCGCCTTGGGAACTGGAGGATTCAAACCGTGCTTACAAAGCTTTGGAGCAGATCAATTTGATGATGACCACCTTGAAGAAAGGAAGAAGAAGATGTCATTCTTCAACTGGTGGAATTTTACACTTTGCACGGCAATGCTGCTTGGGGCAACAGTGATTGTTTATGTTCAAGACTTTGTCAGCTGGGGAGTATCTTATCTCATCCTCAGCATGTTCATGGCTCTCACTATCATTGCTTTCTATGAGGGGAAGCGTTTTTACAGGTACAGGAGCACAGAAGGTAACCCTTTCATGCTAATTCTACAAGTACTAATTGCAGCAATAAGGAAAAGCAACTTGTCCTGTCCTTCAAATCCCGATTCATTGTATGAATTCCCAAAGTCAGAGAAGTCACAAGGAAGGCTTCTAAGCCATACTTGCAGGCTCAGGTATCAAACGTTCACCTTTGTTAGATATATAGTGTATGACCTCTTTTTATTGTGTATATGAAGGTTAAATATTTTTAACACACTTTTTTTTAATATATTCTTTAGTATTGTTAGTTAAAATTTATTTAAAAAATTAAAATATAGATGGAATTCATTAAATAAGAATTATTTATAAAATTTTATGTTTTTTTAATAAATTTAAGTTAATAATAAAAAGTTAATTTATTTAAAAAAGAGTGTTGGATAGTATTTTGTTACCACATGTATTCTAATTGAATTAATTTCTTTCGAGACAAATGAAAAATATACTAACAATTAATCATTTTTGTATAAATGTTAACATAACATAATAATATCGACTAAAATATTATTAATATGGTGGCATAGTGTTTGTAATTCAAAATTTATAAATAGACGATAGAGTTTGACTACTAACCATGAGATCAACTAACTCTATTCAGAAGGTGAGCTTTAGGTCTTTCAGTGCACAATGTTGATAATAATCTTATTAAGTTTGGATAAGATTATTTTTAGTAAAAGATACTCCTGATTTAAAAAAATAATAGAATTGAACACATTTATTACTAATGTTCATTAAAATTAATAGTTTAATACTAATCAATTCAATCAAAATGAATAGGTTTCTTGACAAGGCTGCAATAGTTGAAGGGAAGTATACTGAGCATAGAGACCAGAATCCATGGAGATTAGCAACAGTGACAAGAGTGGAGGAGACAAAGCTTATTCTGAATGTTATTCCCATATGGCTAACTTCATTAATAATTGGTATATGTATAGCGCAAGGCTCGACACTCTTTGTCAATCAAGCAGCTTCTATGAACTTAAAGATAATCAACAGCTTCAAAATCCCACCAGCTTCCATGACATCTGTTTCAGCTATTAGCCCAATAATAGCTATCCCAATATATGATAAGATTATAGTTCCAATTATGAGGAAAGTCAAAGGTAACGAAAGGGGCATCAGCGTCCTTTGGAGGGTTGGCATTGGCTTAGCATTCTTAGTCATAGCCATGGTGGTTGCTGCCTTAGTAGAAACAAAGAGATTAAGAATGGTTGAACATGATGAAGTGATAACAGTAGGGGGGACTAGGCATGAGACAATGAGTGTGTTGTGGTTGATACCCCAATACTTGATCCTTGGAATTGGAGCAGATTCATTGTCTCTAATTGGTTTGCAAGAGTATTTCTATGACCAAGTTCCTGACTCAGTGAGAAGCTTAGGAGTGGGTTTGTATCTTAGTGTGGTTGGAGTAGGATTCTTCTTAAGCAGTTTTCTGATCATCACTGTGGATCATGTCACGGGGAAGAATGGAAAAAGTTGGATTGCGAAGGATATAAATTCAAGTCGTCTAGATAAATTTTATTGGATGTTGGCTGTCATAAATGCTTTCAATTTGTGTTTCTTTCTATTCTTGGCAAAGGGGTACACTTATAAAACCGTGCAAAGGAAAACTAGGGAAATTTGTAGTGATGGGGTGGAGACAATGGAATCATGAGAGGGAAAAAGGTGTACCTCACTTGCTATATTTTCTACTGATTCATAGTTGTTCCCCTTATATTTACTGAAATTTTGATTGAAATATATGTATACATTGTGGCAGATTACCCTATCAAAATGGCTAACTAAGCAATAACATAGATGGGTGTGGACGATTTTTATTTTTCATATTAGTTAAAAAATACATTCCGTCAAATTTCTTTTTCATTATTTGAAAGGACAAAATGCACTTATATTGTTTAAGGAACGAAATTTTACTCGATACTCTTCCCATTAACACAAATTTTCTTTAATTTTTTATTTTTTAAATGAATTGATTTAAAAAGGCTAGTGTTATATTAAAAAGTAAAAGATATCAAGTATGAGGTGTGAAAGTATAAGGGAACTTTTTTTTTTAATAAGGAGATATTTGATATATCTTATTTTACACTCAATTAATCTTTCTTTCACCAAATCAATACATTTTGAAATTTTATGTTTAAATTGAAAATTGAACCTCAAATGGTTGCTATTGATTTTAAAAGCGTTTTTTATTTATTTAATGAAAATCCATTTTCAGTGTTGCACAAGCCCATGCAAAAAGTGGCCCAACTAACGAAGAGAGAAAAGAACCTCTAGGCCATTGCTTTATTCACTCCATACTTTGTTTGGTTTACTCCCAAAATTACAAATATACCTATTTATCCTTCCTCTCCAAAGCAAAAACCCTAGTCGTCTCTCCTCCAAACCTCCATAACTACTGCGACCCACCTCCACCCAATACCATCGCCACACCCAAACACCACCATCACAACCATCCAACGCCATCTCCACACAACACCAAAGTGTGAATAAATATGTTCGAAAGTAATAGATATAGTAGAAAATATTCGTTGGAATTTTTTATTATCTCATCTAAAAAGCATATAAAATGAAATAAAAAAATAATTTGATGATGTTAAAATTGAACATACTGAGTTTATTGGCTTATTGCTAGCAAAAAACATCATAAATAATTTTCTCTCATAAATTAAAACAAGGAATGCATAATATTATTCAACTTGGACATAGACATCCTTACATATATAGGGACATCACATTCCCCCGGGGAATGAAATAACAGGAGGGAAACTGTCCAACCTTGTCTCTTATATTTGAAGCAATCCAACATCAAACACTAGATTGCAAACTCCTATGAGAACGTGTCCTTATTACAGTGGGAAATGACCAGTCAAACGAATATGCTCCAGAGTGCAACGCAAACCATATTTATTCACAGCCTCATTGGCTGCTCTAAAGCCACCACCATAAGCTGGGGAAGAATCATTGGCAATCTGGTTCATGAAAAACTCACCCAATTTATTTTCAACATGAGATTTCACACCTTTCTTTGATGAACTAGAGTAGGAGGAGGAAGAAGCTGCTGCTGATGTTGATGACATGGTTCTAGCACATGACATGACCTCTGCATCAAGCCACATGTAAGAAAGAACCTGACAAATACCTTCCTCTACTTCAGGACTAAGGTTTTGGTAACCTGCTTAATTGGTTCAAGGCAAAGTGAGAGAAAAAAAAAATCATGTGATACTTAGAAGTTGAATACCAAGATAAGATCAACATTATATAACCTTTGAGGCGTAACCAAGCATGCATCAACTCATGTGCAAGTATAGCACCTGTGAGTAACCTGCATCCAGTAAAAAAATATCATAAAATTTATTATAAAGTTTGGATCAACATTATCACAAGCATAAAGTAGCGTTGCCTATCATTGGTTTTGGCCATTGATGGCCTACTATACTATATTTATATGAATTCAATAGTTGAGCACGAGTTATTGTAAACCCATCTGACACCTGTCTTCAATTCCTATGAATAAAAAAAATGAATTCAATAGTATTTTAATGTTACTTACCTTGGAAGACCATACAGAACAAGAATAGCTGTAACTTCACACTTTCTAGGCAGCCGTTGAGCTTGAGATCTCATGCCTATTAATCGATGGCCTCCAATTTTTGGCCATCTATATACCTGAAACAACAGAAGATCATAAATCAGAGGAAATACCTGACAGATAATTTATAACTTGGTTCATGAAGGCTTTATAAAACAAGAAAATAATAATAATTAACATACACTTGTGACAGTTTGCTCTTCTGAAAGGCATAATCCCCTTGTTTCTGGTAAGTGATGGAAGCCCTGGTAAAAGCCAATAAAGAGTAAGAGGAATGAATTAATTCTATGACTGAAAAATGAAAGAGTGGATGGTTTCATTACATTCTTCTCCCCAACAATGGCTTCATTAAGTGCTTCTCTCCCAACGAGAAGCATTGGGACTTGTTGATCAATTTTCATATTCATTCCTTCATAATAGTCTCTGATAGCATGATAAAGGGGTTGACATTCACCAGTGTCCGTTATAGCAGATTCCATGCACTCAAAGCACAAAATCCTTCCATCTTCCAATCTATAGTATCTTTCATCCCGTGACTTCAAGGAGAAGATAATTTAAAAGAAAATGAAAGATCAGAAAAAGGAAGAAGCATATAGCAAAATATTATTTCCCTGTTGTGAAAAAAGTAATGTGATCATGTTAGTACCTCTAATCTTTCACAACTACAGCAGCGAGCTGTATTATCATATTCATGAGATGGACAATACTTTTGATTCCAATAGGGGTGGCATCTATACTCAATCAAACCAGCAGCATTTATTGGTATCTGAAAGTGAAAGACAATACCACAAGTGTTAATGTTGCTTATTTGTTTTTCATCAACTGTAAAGATTACAAACCAATAGTAGTAGACACATAGGAGAAGTCTTCTGATAAATAAACAAAATTATCAATGGAAATCTCTTATGTAATGTCATCTGATTAACTAATGTAAAAAAATATAAAACATAATTTTCCCAATCTTCTAACTATTCATAAATGAATAGAGAATAGTGATATTATGATGACTGTAATTTATAATTATTTCAAATGTCATACCGTCATTATAAACTAACTAGTGTAACTGTCACTTATAAGTTTATAACTATAAGGTATATGAAATTCACTGAAATTTAATGACCTTATTGAAGAAAACTAAAAGTAACAAAAGCAGAACAAATGTGAATAAGCAAAACAGAAGCAGACTAATCTTACATATTGATGGCAAACTTCACATTTAGGGTGTGTCAATTCCTTAAAACAGGTTTTGTGATATGGATGCTTCCCTGACAAAGAAAACTTGGAGCAACAGGAAAAAAGGAAGTAAGAGACAGATAAAAGAGTAGTGTTAAAAATTAAAATCAATACTTTTGCAAGCTTAGATTTGAAAGAGTAAATAACATGAATTTGTTGTGGGAAAATACCGGAGACAAGTATAATATATGTATGAGCACATATGTAAAATAGAGTATATCAGATTCCTCTTAATCTCAAGAGGATCAAAATACCTCACGCTCAGTAATGGGGTAACGACAAGAGTGACACCGAAAGCAGTCTGGATGAAAATAATTATGACCAACTCCTAAACAATTGCCATAGAGTATCTCTTGGTTGCACCCTCCACATGTTCTATTATGCGATTGCATACTGCACATTACCAGTTGTCAATAAGAAATGATTGAGCACGGTCATCATAATGCATTAGCATCACAAGAATGAAATCAAAATTAATTACATGTATGGAGAAGTCAACAGAGAAATCAAAACTTATTTTAAAATTTTGTTCAAATTTATGCTAACAACACAATGACATACATATATACACATTGCCAGAGAAATCCTTTGTGATTTTGAATAGCAGAAGCCAATTAAAAATTTCAACAATCATGCTATTGATCAATTTGGGAATACTTGATGTTTGGCCTACATATATAAAATACAATGTTTAGGAGAGCAAAAAATTTACCCATATCCCCGGGTATAAAAAGGTACAGGGGCATATGGTGGATGGGCAGATGAGAACATGCGATCTTGAAGAGCCTTTGCATAATCTTCATCAGTTCCTGTTCGCCATCTATATCCTTGATGATCAAATAAAACCAAAAGTTTAATTAGATCACAATAGCTAGAGATAAATTACATTTTTGAAAATTTAGCACCTACCAGTTGGTCTCTTAAAATTTTCGCCTAAAGAAAGTGCAATTGCATGATCTAGATCCTCTTCCTCCTTCCGAGATCTAGCACAATCATCCTGATGACATCAAGAATGTTACTCAATACTTCTTCAACAGCCACAGTTATGAACATATGTTGATTAAAAGAAACAAAAAGATTATTGCATATCCAGTTACGAACATATGCTGCATTACTCATCACTACATGATGCAGCACAACTCATGTTGTGGTGCACAATTAAGATACAAGTCAGCATTGCTTAACCAAATCTTTTGAAGGAAAAAGTGTGGGAAAAATTCACTATGTGCTTTAAGCTGTAACCCCGAGTAACGAGAGGATATCTAATCAACCAAACAAGCCAATAGAAGTCAACTTTCCAGTACTTATGATTGAGTTAGTAAACCCCTATTTTAGTCCTTAAAATTGTAAAGTTGGATATTGTAGGTCCTCCTGACTTTACAAAATTCTCAGTTTGATTCCTGACTTTTCAAAAAGTCATACATTTTAATTGGTTTCCACTTCATTTTCCACATTATTGTTTTACTTCAATAAGGAATGAATGTGGTTTTACAAATCAGGACTAAAATGAGAATTTTGTAAAGTTAGAGATGAATGCTTACAATTTCAAGGACTAAAATGAGATTTTACTCAATTGAGTTATAAATTTTTTTTGGGTGAACCCATTGAAAGCCAAGGACTAACAATAAGATCAATTTAAGAAGCTGGACTATCTGATACCCAATTGAGTTATGAATGATGACAATTAAATCATCTTGATTCGGCCTAGAAGTAGCATATTCCGGTGAACTAACTAACTATTCTCCTTTTATTTTGAGCAAAACAATAACCATACTTATGACTTATGAGTGACAAGAACAACAAGTAACAACAATTGATATAAATATCCTTGAATAGCAGTGTTATGAATGGAACGGAACAGAACAGAAAGTGAATGCTTCTGTTTACCAAGGATTTAGCTGGAGCTGGCCAAACCATGTTTTCCTCTACAGGCTGCTGCAGATGGCGACCACCACCCCTTCCTCTACTGGACCCAATGTTGAAAATCTTACCAAACCATTTCATAAAACCAGACTTTCTCTCTGTATATGAAGAAACAAAGTCCCCTGCTTCCCACCAAATTGCAAAAACAAAAAAAAAAAAAAAGTTCAATTAGAATTTAGAACCGCAACTGTTAAGTCATATTATAAATCGAATTTGGCTTATCAAGTCGGTTGTGACTTTATTTGGATAAATTTCTCCATAAGAAAAGAAAATAAGAAAGTGAAATGAATCACGCAAGCTTACACATAAACTAATTTATAGAACCTCTTTGATTTAACTTCTCCATAAGCTAATTTATAAAAATTCTACCTAGACTGAATTTTAGCTTTATCTAAACATGGCCTATATCTTATTACACACTTTACATAATCTTCTAGGATCGTATGCAAAGTAAAATGAGAAATTTTGAGAACAGCCATCCATACCCATTTAGTAAAATTAACAACCACCCAAAAAAAAGGACTTAGAAGTTCAAAAAAAGTTTCACGTGGTTAATCTGAACTTTGCAAAATCTATTTTGTCTTCCACGTGATGATGGCAAGTGTTAGGCACATGAAGCTCTAGTTTGTGTGTTTTTCTTTTAACAGAAGGAAGAAGGAGAAGAAAGAGAAAATACCGTATATACAAGGGTGAGAAAGATGATTGATATCTGAGGGAGGAGCCATAGGTTATGTATAGATTTTCTGGTTACGTGAGAGGTGGAAGAGGCAAAAGGAAGCACGAAAAATGAAAATGATAGAGAGAGAAGGGGTTGGAGAGAGAGAGAGGAGCAATGAAAAACAAGGTTCATTAGAGATCGTTAATAATGGTTGAAAAGGAGGGATAGGAATCTATGAGGAAGTGGCAGAGAGAGAGATTCTTGGCTTCGAAAGCAATGAAGAGAAAGTAGACAATTGCAGAAAGATATGTTCTTGAAGAATGGGAGAATATTAAGTAACGGTGGATTGTTGAGAATCAAACTGGAATATATCTATGAGAGAGAAAGAAAGAGAGAGAATAACACAAAAGAAAAAAGGGGGTTGTGTTTGCACGCATGGAGATTGGAGTTGAAGACATAGTGCATGAAAGTTTTCTCTTTATGACTTTCTTGTTGGGAGCATTTTGGCGGGTAAGATGACAGAGACAGAGTGAGTTCAAACAGTTTCATTCTTCTCCCCAAATGGTCAACTATTTGTAGGGTCATTTTATGAGCTAGCTCCTAGCTGTAGATGGGAGAATAATGTCATCATATTCGACTAATCGCCTATTACCAATCAACTTTCACATACAAGATACTTCGAGGAAGTGTATGTAATTGTAGTGAAATTAGTGTTGATGGGATTCAATGATAATTATAAGATTTTTTTTCTGAGTCTTTATGTTATAAATAGAAGTAATACTAAAAAAATACTTTAGATATTATAATTAAATTTTATCCTTGTTGTTATCACAAAATTGAATTCAACTAAATAATAATGTTACGTCTAAGATAAATGAAATTTAAAGTTCATATTTTACCTAAGTTGGACTATCTCTTTAAAAAGTCAACACATGATATAAGTTCTTGTTTTCACAAGGTTTAGCACTTGAGGGACTAAAGATTATCATAAGAGGTCAATTGTATAAAACGATCTTAGAAAGTTAACATGATACAAGTGCTATCGCTTGTAACTTGTAAGGTTTAGCATTTGAAGGATTCTGATTATCCTAATATATTGACCTTTGGAAGGTTGACCAACGATACAAGTACTTGTTCATGCAAGACTTAGAACTTGAGGAACTGTGGATGATCATATGATACAAGTGCTTGCACTATGAGGCATAATTGCTTAACACTTGATAAGTTGTAAAAAATCCCAAGAGGTTTAACCATGGAAGGCCTACCTCCAACACAAACATGGTTGGCTAACAAAATACAAATCTTAATATGACAAACCAATCTTGGATCAACTCCCTTTGACTTACCAATAAATAAATTCCCAATAAATTATCTTAGATTAACAAAAAGACAAAAACTTTAAAAAGGGCTCTTGATTTGAACAATTTTGGTCACTTATGATTCGTATAGGAATCTTCAAAAGCATTTATAGTGGTTTAAAATTGTTAGAAAATATCTTTTACTTATTAAAAAACTATTACGTACAAAATATATTTTAATAATTTTGAATCACCACAAAATTAATTATAAGATAATATAAAATAAAATCATGTCATTTAAGGTGATATTTGACGACAAAGATCAAAAGTGATAATAAGAAAAATGTTTATGAAATTTCACCGATCTTTTTTTATGAACTTATGAATCCTTTAGTCAAAAATCAAAGATTAATTCTTCGAGTTATCTATTTAAGAGGTTGACTTTTCTCAACATATATTTTTTGGGTAATGTATATGGGACAGAAAATAATCTCATAACCATGTGTTTAAGAAATAAGATCACTTATCAATGTCACACTATGTTTATTGGAAACTTTTACCAATTAAATATTAATTGAGGGATTAAAAAATAATTTAAAAATTTTCAACGAGTAAATATATTTAATCGTAAAAATTAAAGTTGTAATTTGATATCCCCTATATCATAGCCAACAAAACTCAACACCATTAATATATAAATAAGTCAATATGAATTAAGAATTACTAATTTGTGCTTCTTCACAACTCAATAAAAAAGTTTATCATCGAGATGAAACAAAAGTATTAGAAAGGGGAAAAGAAAGTACTCCTATGAAGTATTCACTATAAAGCAATAGTTTGTAAATTAATGGTGCTCAAAGAACAAATTTAGAATATTAATGGACATTAATATCTATATATAGTAAATAGTAATAGCGTTTTGACAACTGCACTCTCTTTATCTTTTTCAAATTCCGTTGATCCTTAGCTACGAATATAAATCGTTATCCTATTATTCCTCATATCAAAACAAACCCTTTTCTTCTGTATATCTTCTATTTGACATGACAAGCAACAAGCAAAAAGTTTCTTCATCATGCTCATGAGTTCACACACAAAGGGAATCTACGTGCACTTAATTAGGTATGTATCATTTATTGGAAGGAAAGAAAATTAATCCTGCCTTCGTTAACAAATTAAAAAATTAATAAATAAATACATAAATGGGACGAGGATCGTAGATTCGTAGTCGTATATTTTGTTGTTATTGTGATGCTGTTTTGTAAATGAGCTCATGATACGCTAGCTTTTTCTTTTAGTTTATGGACCAACCATAACATATGAAATAGAAAGCGAGAGGGTTATATCGCTTATAAATTATAATATCATTTTTTTACAGTCACTTATAATATCATTAACTAAAGTTATTTACTCAAAACAGAAAGATATTGAACTAACGAGTGAAAGTTACCCAAGGGAAACATTGCTCATGCTGATGGTAAATAATACGAAGCTAATGGTGAACGTCAAAAATCGGAATTAATTTTCATATTCCTGCACAAGAGGAATAATAACAACGGCGTGGAAATAGCAAATACAACTCATTTTCTCATAGGAATATAAATGGAACTTACCTTAGAATAATCTTTCAAAACTTAAACCAAATATAAGAATCAATTTTTGCAAGATTCTCAAGAATAAATTAATAAAGCTTGAAACAAACCCTCGAAAACGTTCGAATGGAAATGTCCTTGTAGGGGGTGACCGAAAATTATATTTATTATTTAAAAATATATTTATCATTTTATTAAAAAAAATGATGAGTTCAATATGGGGATTTATTAGGGTACGACAAGTCTCAATCAAGATTCATACAGTGTTTACAAGTGTAATTATCAAGGTTTTCACATTAATAGCGATCTTTATGATTTTTATCAGCTAAACTAATTTTTGTTGGGAATTGAAAATTATATTATTCTTCAATTTGGAAGGCTAAGAAATATGTGTATGCGTGATGGTATTATTGTCCAAGGTGTTGTAATTGCATACTTGCAACGTTTCGACTTCCAAATACATTGCTTCAAAGGAAATGTCAAATGTTGGAAACAAAACAGAGAAATAATAATTTCTAATACTCAGATGCAGCTTTATTAATATTTTCCAGTTTTTTGGAAAAGAATCTTTGCCTTTTACTAGCTTCATGTTATAGTATTTGTATGAGATAATTAAAAAGAAAAAGTACGAAAGAAAAAATAAAAGAAAACTGAAAAAGCCTTATCACCTATTAGAAAGATGATATCATTGTAAATTTATAGAAGGGGCACTGAAAACTAGGAGTTTCAAAAGTAAACAGTAAAGAAAAGCATCTTACAACCATGCCGTCTTCCTTTACCTGGCTTTGCAGCTATATCCGATGCATATATATATGGATCCGTTTACCAAACAATTGGGTAGTATTAACCTTTTAGTCTTGGTAACATTTCTCTACAAATCAAAGAATTAATTTACTTTGCTGCAAAATGGTTAATTAATGGAAGTTCGGACTAGTTAAACTAGTACTACTACCAATGCGAGTTAGCACAAATAGTTAAAAATTTGATATGAACTCCCACCTTCTCAGGGTCTGAGTTCAAATTTTCTGATGCCACTTTTCTCCCTTGCGGGTAAATTTCCCAAAGAGATTTCCCAACACCTAGAGATTAGTTCTATTACTTGTGTAGTTGTATTCAGGTGGAACGTACTGTTTAAGAGCGGTTGGAGCATATGTAATAATTCTTTAGGTAGGTTTTTACTAGTAACGTCATCATGCATGTCATTAACGTCCTATGGCTAGTTTGGAGTGTCTCTCCATTTTACCGCTTTATGTTATCAATAAAGAAGAAGAAAAAGTTAACCTAGTTCTTTTTTCTTAATTTCACATGATTCTTGGAGGAAAAAACTCTTAGAATTAAGCTGAAGCACATGTTTCATCTGGATAAAGTGGATGTCTGTCTTCATTCTCCAAAGTGGATATGTACGTCGCCTTTAAGCATGTGTTTCTGCTTTGGCAGCTTTGAGCTTTATCCAGTACTAGTAGCTATCTATATATAGAAGTTAAGATACATATTTTATAATGAAAACAAGGGAAGAAGGAAAGCCATCATCCTCAAATCTCTTTAAATTTTCTTTACGAGAAAAGCCATTATTTATGACTCAGACCACATGTTAGGGTAACCTTGTAGATACTAATTTTCTCTTACATGTAAAACACGGGCGTAGAATCTTTAAATTTCAAGTAATTGACATAGCCATATGTTGGTCACGAAATCAGAAGAAATTGCGGTACAAATGCAGGATTTGTATCTAAGCACCAATTACTAACTAATTGCAATTTAGTAACTAGCAATAATATGTATCCTTTGTTCTTAGCTCCATAATTTTGCTTCCTCTTGTCTAAAATAAGATCATTTCAATCAAAAATATAAACATGTTCCAAGTTTTTATATAATGTATTTTTTATCCATAAATATTAATTATTAATTTTATTAGTAAATAGGATTGAACATGTGACTTTTTTTTTTAATCACCCAACCAATCTTATCTTATATCTCCCGTTTTTATATGATCTATAAAAATAAGCAAACAAGCTTGCAAAACCTTGTGGCTTCCTCTAACAAACTGGAAATAATTTTGCAATTTTGAATAAATCTAAATCAATTTTCCATTAATATTACATTGTCATGACAAAATTATTTATCATAGCAGAAATCGAAGTAGCAACATTAGGGCGAACAAATTTATATTTACCATAATCGGTCAATTTGTTTAAATTTAAAAATTAATTTTATATTAGTATTTTTAAAAAATTGATTTTATTTTTTAAAAAATAGGATTTGGTTCTTAAAAAAATAGAAAATTACTTTTTTTTTTATAAAAAATAGTTTAAGTATAAACATTAAAATATAAAATTTACTTATTTTATTAAAAAAAATACTTTTTTTACAAAATAAACTAATTAAACAAACGACCCTAAATATGCTTGCCGTGAGGTACAGAGTTCAGATGATGAAGACAAGGGGAAACATATCACGTGCATGCAATCAGAGTTAACTAATATATAATTATATATTATATATTGATAAAAATGAGGGTCTTTTTATCTTCTGAAGGAAAGCTTTCATTAATCCGTAATGTTACTTCCATATTTTCATCTGTAACTTATTTCTGATTTGGAAACATGACCGAATTGATAACAAATTCAGTTTCTAATTAAACCGAACCAGACGGTCCGATCCAAAATTTAAAATACCGATTGAGCAGTTAGCCTATAACTTTAGGGTTGTGCAAAATTCATTTTTCTAAACCAGACTATTTAAAACGGTTTGATTCTTAATCCAAACTTGCAAACAGTACTAGAGAACTGCTTCTGAACTAAACTATTTTTTGAAGAATCAGTTTTTTAAACTAAATTGGTTTAGAATTGATTTTACAAATCAAACTAATTTTCAAACCGAACTGAATTAAAAGTTTTTGTTTTATTATACGGCTATGAAGATAATAGAGGGCAAATCAATTATCAGTGCATTTAACTGTTTTTATAACAGTTTGATTCAATTTTGATAAATTGGTTGGACTATAAACCAATTCAATTCAATTGGGTTCTAAACCAATTGGGTTCAAACTTATGGTTGAACACTAATAGGTATGAATTAATTCATATGAATCATAATTACGTAACTAAGTTGAATGAGTTAAATCATAAGGATCATGTGTTTTTTAATTTATTAATAAATTATTTTTTTAATAGTAAATATTTTTTATTTATAAAAAAATATACAGATTAAATAATTTGTATGATTTATATCAAAATTAATTATTACAAAATTAATTATTTAAATTTATATGTATATTAAATATAAATATACATTAGAAATTTTAATATTATGTATAACAATATCATTTATTTTAAAACTAATTGGCCTATTAGTTTTTATTAGAGCGTTGTATTAATTACCTAAAAAATTACTAGGTGTACCAGCAATTTCGCTCACTTCTACCATTCCATTACATTCCCAAAACCCAATCCAGAAGGCAATGGAGTGGAGTGCCGAAAGAAATATTTGGAGGTGCAGGTAGCAATAGTCCAAAACCACACCTAACTAAGCACGAGCGGTAAAAAGAAAATTTTTAGGCAGCTCTGGGTTCTTCCGTAACAAGAAAGACTCTATGACGTGGCAATTCCGCTAATGTTTGGTCAGCATCGTTCAGAAGAGAATGTCATTGACATTCTAAGTTCTAACTCAAGACAAAACACTACTCTTCTCTTTCCATCTTTCGATCCAACCTTCAGTTTTCTCACAACACCCCCATGGCTCAAGGTATTTCCTTTCATCTCACGTGTATTGTTAATTTCCAGATTTGGGTTGTTTCAATCCTAGTGTTTCTTTTCAACTTGAATGCATTCTGCTTTACTCAGCTTTAAATTTTCATGCCCTTTTTTCTGTCGATTTTGCAAAAGGAGATAATGGGTCCTCCAAATCTTCGTCAGTGACTCCGTATGAAGAAGCATTGGATGCCTTGTCATCTCTGATCACTAAACGCACTCGTGTCGGTGATGTCAATATGGAGGAACGATTCAACGTGCTTTATAAGTACCTAAAGGTGCTATTTTTGTGAATTGGGTTTTAATATACATATTTGCTCACATTGCTGGAATAACAGTAGTAATAATAATAATGAAGTCTAGTTGTTTGGTGATTCATTCCATAGATGCTTGATTTGGAGGAGGCGATTTCAAATATGAAGATTATCCATGTTGCTGGCACCAAAGGGAAGGTACTTTCATTCAACTTCAATGGTTGCTTGGAAATGAAGCCATGTTAGCAGTTAGAGAATACATGCATTCACACAGATGGTTAATCAGAACAGTGGATGAAGATTGGACAGTTCATATATCATGTCGGTAAATCCCACTTAAAATACACATTTAAAATACAAACAATCCGATCTTCATCCAAGAGCTATGAATCTGTGAATGCATGGATTTCATTTCCATTAAGAGCTCTAGAGTATTTGGTTTGCTGTTCACATGGAGTTTTTTTTATTGTATAGTTAAACACTTTAACTAGCTAAGCCTGAGGAAATTCAAAGTTTTTGCAATGATCGATGTGGTTGGTGGTTGGTGGTTGGTGGTGCCTTAGAGGAGTAGCTATGGATTTCTACTTTCATGTATATATAGACAGATAAATACATAGATAGGTTGCCATATGTATTTCTACTCGTGCATTTGTAACGATAAACATTTTCCTCTTGGCTTTGCTTCCACAGGGATCTACATGCACCTTCACAGAATCTATATTACGCAACTGTGGATTTCGCACTGGGCTTTTCACTTCTCCTCACCTAATTGATATCCGAGAAAGGTTTCGTTTAGATGGGTGAGTATTTCAGATGCATAGATTGATTTTATTTCTATTTACTATAGTAGTCAGCTTGTGTTATTTTGCATATTGGGTTCATTCTCTTTTTTGAATTGGCCATTGTATTCATTTTTAATCTTCATTGTGTCTGTTATTTACTTTTTTAAGGTTGCATATTAGTTAAACATGAATTCTGATTACTTTCTTCATACTGGAGCGGTTTTGTAACAAATGGATCTTTTTATGTTGGTAGCTACTGTAATATCATCTTGTACTTTTAACTTTTAAGTCATACTCCCTTTGGACTCATATATAAGCAAAAGAGTGGTCTTGTATGTCGGACTTAAATATAAGCAAATCTAACTAATTTTGTCCTATTTAATACTTTCATTCCTAAAACACCCTTCATTTAATTCTAATTCTATTTCCAATAACTCTTTTTTATTCATGATAACAAGTTCCAATGAAGGACATTTTAGAAATAACCTTATTTTTTATTTGAGATTAGTAAAATTAAATGATGTGAACTAACTTTCTTAATAATGTGAAATTAGTTATTTTTTCTTATATACGAGTCCAAAGGGAGTACCAAATTTCACAAATGTACTAAAATGTATTATATGCTTCTTTTTAATTCATCTTTGCTGCATAGCTACTTAGCTACTGTGCTCTGATCTATTAACATTATTCTCGTTGCTTCTGCAGTGTGGAAATCTCTGAAGAGAAATTTTTAGTTTATTTTTGGTGGTGTTATGATAGACTAAAGGTATATTTCTGTGGATAATTACTTCATTATAATTTTTACAAGCAGAACTTATAAAAGCAGATTATCATTTTTCCCTATTTTTAATCTGAACTCGAACCAAATCTTATTCCTACATTTTTGAGCTGGTGGAAACTTTCTTTCAACTTAGTTATACAGGTCCATGTTAGGATCTGATTGCTAGGTATGAGACTTGAGTCCCATGTTAGATGTATGAGATTCTAGTGTAGGGTTTATAAGGCCTTGGACTCTCTAACTACAATGACTAGCTTTTGGGGTGTGAATCTCTTAACTTTTGTATCAATTGGTATCAGAACTTTTCACCATGTCTCTTGGCTGCAAATGAGCAACACAGGTCATGACAACAGCTTTGCAGTGCTTACTTGAGAATAGTCAAGGGCTAGTGGCCTAGTGCACAGCCAGGCTCTGTGAATGCCGTGACTGCAGAGTATGGTGGTATGTTAGGATCCAATTGTAAGGTATGAAACCTGAGTCCCACATATAAATATGAGATTCTAGTGTGAGGTTTATAAGGCCTTGGGATCTCTAACTACAATGGCTAGCTTTTGTGTAGTTCTCCCAAGATTCTTATCAGTCCATAAATGAGTTTACCAGTTACAGTTAAGAGTGACAAGATGGATATTTCCTGCCAATTGTGCTGATGTTTTGAAGCTATTTCATTTTTCTTCCTTTTTGAGTTGTTGCGTGGCAATGGCTCTCAAGTCAGGAGACAACTGATGGAGAAAATACCGAAATCACTCAAAGTATTATTGTAAATGTTTTATCAATCTGAGCATCATCCAGAACAGTAGAAAGAAAGTAAGAAAAAATGGTTTTTATTGTCACTATGGTGCTTTTAGCACAATCAACTTCTATTCTGTGCTCCAACAAGATGCTGTCTTAATAATTAGACTTTGGTGTTGTATAACAGTAAAGCCATATTAAATTCATGCATGACTAATCATCACAGTGATCTCTTCGAATTGATGTTTGCAGAATTTTAAAAAGCTTTCATGGTCTGATATGCTTGCTAATATATGGTTTCACAGGAAAATACTGATGACAATGTTCCAATGCCTACATTTTTTCACTTCCTTGCTTTACTTGCCTTCAAGATATTTGCAGCAGAGCAGGTTTGATCCATGTGCTTAAATACCTACATTGAGTCGTTCCATTCTGATACCACTTCTTGTATATTTTACTACCAATGAATAGAAGCAACTTTATTTCTTTTATGCAGGTAGATGTTTCTATAATGGAGGTTGGATTAGGTGGAAAATATGATGCAACGAATGTGGTATGCATAATTATCATTTCAGAAGAAATGTTTGTTCTTTAGCAGACTACCACTATAAAACTGCTTGAATATTGATATTTTCTGTGAAGTTAATATTGGAACAAGCTGATGATGTTTTGATTTTTCAGGTCCCAACACCTATTGTGTGTGGTATAACCTCCCTTGGGTATGACCACATGGAGATTCTTGGTTAGTTCTCTTTTTCTGTGTTCTGGGTAACTACTAATTTAATGCATATCTAGTTGATTTATTTAACCAGTCGGGTTTACCTCCATTTGCTGGATTCTACTAATAGGGAATACTCTTGGAGAAATTGCTGGTGAGAAAGCTGGTATCTTCAAGGTAATTTTTGGAGTAGAGTATATTTTCTCTCTCTATTCTGATGTAGAGAACAGCCCAGTACTTAAAGCCAGACTGTTAAGAGGAGATAGCCTCAACTTTAAACGGGAGTTCTGTGTCTTACAACCATGAGCCAACCAATAATGTAGTCACACTCCTGTGTCATTTTATTTTTTATTTTTGAAACAAAAGAAAAACTCCTTTTGAAGTTTGTATCAACAATGTGCACTTTCATGTGCTGCAATTTTATGTATCTTTTCTCTTGCAGTTTCATGTCCTCCCTTGTAAGTTGCAACACCCAACACCATTTTCTATCCTTTCTTCCTAAATATTTCCTTTTATTCCTTTTATGTATTTATTTTATATTTTGATTTGGTGTAGCATCGGATTCCAGCATTTACTGTGCCTCAACCTGATGAAGCAATGCATGTACTCAGAGAGAAGGCTTCTCAGTTAAATGTAAGTACATTCTTTCATGTCCTTACATCCTCCAGAACTTGCACAAACAACTCTTAACTTGGCATAATAGTATAAAATTGTTATGTCAAAGTCCAAAAAGAAAGTACTAGCTGGTGCTTGTTTTTCTTGCAACAAAATTTTAAATATATCATGGTTATAGCTTAGCTGCATTGTATTTGATGTAAAACTTGTCAAACAATGCAAAATTTGTCAACAAATTTCACATTTTCACTGATGTTTTATTCTTTGTACTTGAATGTTTGACTATTTGCCTATATATGCATTACTTAGTCGCTTTGCCCAAAGTTCTGTCCCATGATTCTATAAGTATGTCTGTTTATTGTGTCATAAGGATGATATATCATAAGAACTTAATCGATGGTAATTTTTTCATTGCCTTGCAAAGAAAAATAATTGCTTCAATAAGATTTAGCATGTTTGGCCATACTAATGCTGCATGTTATCAAGTCGTGTCTCCGTACTCTCTGCATGTTACATTGGTCAATCATCTTTTGAAAGTTTGGGGACTCCTAACTTCAAATGTAGATAGCCTTCCTCACTTACCTAGTTGGAGTAGCTCTTTGGTTTTCACATTCAATCAATTGAGGTGATTTTCCTGACTGTAGGTACCTCTTCAAGTGGTAACCCCATTAGATGCCAAATTGCTAAATGGTTCAAGACTAGCGCTTGGAGGTGAACACCAATATATAAATGCTGGTCTTGCTATTGCATTATGCTCTACGTGGCTGAAAATGAATGGGCATCTTGAAGACTCGTACTTGAAACATATAGTAAGTTCTAGATGTGAAAAAATAGTTCTTTTATGACCTTACCCTTTCGTGTTTATGTCTTGTTTTTGTCATGCTTCTGAAGTGACTCATCTGCCTGTATGAAGCAACACACTTTACCAGAGAAGTTCATAAAAGGGTTAACAACTGCAAGTTTGCAAGGAAGGGCTCAGATTGTTCCTGATCAGTTCATCAATGATGAAATACCAAATGAACTTGTCTTCTTTTTAGATGGGGCTCATAGTCCTGAAAGCATGGAAGCATGTGCCAGGTGGTTTTCTCTTGCTATTAAAGATCAAGACCAGATTTTGTTTCATCAGAAACTTGATAATTCTAACTTCTCAAACCAAGTAGTGAAGATGCACAATGGTGAAACTGTACAGAAGAAATCCACACAGGTAGAAGAATAAGCTGTTGTTGAATATTCAACAAATATAACCT
This sequence comes from Glycine max, assembly GCF_000004515.6. Lineage (NCBI taxonomy): Eukaryota > Viridiplantae > Streptophyta > Magnoliopsida > Fabales > Fabaceae > Glycine > Glycine max. The sequence goes on from NC_038254.2 coordinate 2,630,324, forward strand.
GACAAATTAACAGTAAAGTTGAATGTCTAATTTCTGTTGAGCATGTTACGTGGACTGAAATTAGAAGAATGTCACTACCTGTGAAGAAAACAAAATAAGAGTAACTAATATTTTTTAGGTAGTCAGTAGTATGGCAAATTGCTTTGTTGAATGGAAATCATAAATATAAGTTCTTGGAAGTGGTTTGCATGGCTCATGTACAGAATGATTTTAAAAAACAATTAAAATCTGGTGAGATAGGATGGTAATGCTAATGTTTATTTCAATCTTCATTATTTTTCATAAATATATTTAGCTGAAATCATTGAATTTTTTTGCAGATTTTGCTGTTCAATTGTATGTCTGAGCGAAACCCTCAGTTGCTTCTTCCCCACTTGATGAAAACATGTGCTGATCATGGTGAGTAATATATGGACTTTGCTAGAACATGGTTTAGTCCAATAAGGATTAAAAAAATCCATGGATTAATAAATGTTTAGCAAATGAATGCCTTTGTGTCCATGTCCTCAATTAATTCTGTGATAGTTTAGGTCTATTGGGAGAAAAAAAAATGCCAAACATTTTTCCAACTGACAATTTTTTCTGAAGAAATAAACAACTATATTGAATCTGTAGGTGTCTACTTCAAGAAGGCACTCTTTGTACCTGGTTTATCAGTGTATCACAAAGTTGGATCCCATGCTTTACCAGCGACAGATTCTGATGTTGACCTGTCGTGGCAGCTTACTCTACAAAGAGTGTGGGAAAATCTCATGCAAGGGAACAAAGGTATTGTTTGATCACATACAAATTATATGTTTCTTTTCAAGTTCTTCAATAATTAGGCCCTACTCTTGCCATAGAGTGGTCACCAAAATTTGATCCAGTAGGCATATAAAATAAAGCTAGGCCCTCTAAGATTATTTTTGGATTTTTTCTGTCTCTGTTGGATCCCTGTCCATGATCAATTTAAACTCAACATGAGAAATTCTTAGGCTGGCATTACTTACACCTAGTTAACAGTTTACATATGTAAAATCATTCTTTAGAGAAACATATTTATAAATGTTATTGATCATTATGTACTTATGACTAACAGAGCCTACTTTAGAATTTCATTGAGATTTACTGCATCATAGGAGAGTCTTTTTCCTTACTCATTTATTTCTCCTTCATATTATTTATTTAATTTAGAGAAATGGACAATTCTCTGACTTTAGTCTGTTTTGAGTCACTTGGCTAGAAGGCAAGAGTAATAATTCTGCTCCTGAAGAATTAAACATGGAAATGAGTGCCAGCAATTGTGAACACAGTGCCGTGTTTTCCTCATTGCCACTGGTTCTCAAATGGCTTAGGGACACGGTGCAACAAAACCAGTCAACTCGTTTTCAGGTAACATTAATTCATGGTTACACTGGAGAATTGTGAATATCTGATATGGTGATATGTTAGATATTGATTCCTTTTTTTTTTAAAGTGCGTTAGTTTGAGTATGTTGTAACTTTGCTTAAGTGACGGGGTTTGTCATTTGCACAATTGCACAGAATAAGTTTCTTCAACAGACTCACAAAACTGTCATCTCTATGATCCCCCCCTTTTTTTTTCTCCCTCATAAATGGGTCTCCTTTGAACTCTGAGGTCTGTGAAACACACAACTCTGCAAGTAAAGCAACTCCAGTAGGCTAGTAACAGTGATAGTCCCTATCATGCCCTGAAGAACTCCTGTATATAAGCAGTAAAAAAAATCAATGCAAGTAGCACTCCTCGGACCATTTTGGTACAAACCATTGGTTCATCTCTCTCATTTTAATCCCTATGTTCTTACCAAGATAAGAAATTCAGGAACTTGCAAAAAAATTGTATAAATAATATGAAAGATTCAGTTTAAGGAATGCATGTGTTGAGAGACATATAAAGTGAAAGAAGATAATCTTGACCATTCAATCATTCATGAATGGTCAAGATTAGCTCCATTTAATGTTACACGGATGATTAAGATTAGTTGCTCCTTTGTTCTGTTTATTATATGCCATGTATAGGATCTGACTGCAAAATTTGTCTGGTTGATGCATCAGGTCCTTGTTACTGGTTCTATACATCTTATTGGTGACATGTTGAAATTAGTCAAGAAGTGATTCGTTGGGCTACTTGAAAGATTGGCTTTCATTCAGATTTTTTAAGTACCACTATTTGAGTCCATGAAAGTGCTGTTACACTTGGTTCAAAAGCTGTTGACAGAAGGTTATCAATATAATAACTACATTCTTGATTGTAGACATTGATGCATCCATTACATTGGTTTAAATCAGCATCACTCTGGCTACTTCGTGGGTCTTTCAACTTTCATTTCACTGTAATTGAAAATAAAGGTGGATTAAGGGACATGAATAAAGAATAACATCTATCAATTTTCTTAGCATCATTCTTTAAATTTTTTTAATCATTTAACTTATTAATTAATCAATAGAAAATCACTTTTTTACACTCATACAAATTCGTTAGTAAAATTGTCGTGCTATAAAACAGTACTCATGTTAACTTTTCTGTAGCAAAAAGTGATAAAGTGGAGACACTTTCTTTTCTTTTTTTAGATAACAAAAGGAAAAAATGGAAACACTTTCAATAATATCATATAGGGTATCAATGACATGTTAGAGCATCTTCAATAGGAGATCAAATTTTGTGATTTTAATCAATTTTTTTGATGAATCTTGTAGTTTCACATCACTCGGGAGATTTTTATAATTTTTTGCTCTAATAAAAGATTAAATTTTATAATTTTGAAATACTTTTCTAAGTCTCACAATAGATTTACCTTTTAATATTTATTCACATTTTATTTTAAAATAATTATAACTAATTATATATATATATATATATATATATATATAAATTAACACAAAAATAGAAAACATATGAATGACTAAATTTAATCTCCACCCTCTCATCCCTCCATTGTATGTTAATGACATGTTAGAGCATCTTCAATAAAAGATCAAATTTTGTGATTTTAATCAATTTTTTTTTATGAATTTTGTAGTGTCACATCACTCGTGAAATTTTTACAATTTTTTGCTCTAATAAAAGATTAAGTTTTATAATTTTGAATCACTTTTTGTAAGTCTCACAATAGATTCAGCTTCTAATATTTATTTGCAATTTATTTTAAAACAATTATAACTAATTATATATATAAATTAACACAAAAATAGAAAATATATGAATAATTAAATTTAATCCCCACTCTCTCATCCCTCCATCGCCCCCCTCCCGGTTCAATCTTGATGGGATGATGTGTAATACTATATTTTTATAAATAAATTAAAAAGGTGTTTTATTTATAAATAAATAGAGTTTTAAAAAAAATGATGAGATTTTTATAATTAAATAAATAAGGAGAAATAATTTTATTAATTAAAATAATAGTTTGAAGGAAAATAAAAAAAATATTTTATTTATTCATTTGATAAGAAATAAAATAGAGTAAATAATAGACTAAAATACTTAGCTATAAAGAGACATGTTAGGTATGAGAATACGTCTATAAGACGTGATCCCATTTTTTTCATCAGATTCGAGTAGAGACCAAAAGTCTTGAGCGACCGATCCGACAGAACAACTCAAAAGATAAAAAAGTATCATTAATTTCTTCATACTCTTCCAAGTTCGAAGTACCATTTGTACAAATAAGAATGAGTGCTTCCAAGCGTCCTTTTCTTTTACAACACAAGCCAAGTCAAGTGAGTGCTTCTTCATCCTACTAATGCCCCGCCACCCATACCAATTGTGCCTCTGCATTAACCACCCTAGATCTATCCCAAAACTCCCTCTCCGCTGGATTTCATATTTTCATCCCCACAATTGCTATTCTCACCATTCATGTGGGTGAGTTTTTGTGATTCTAAAAATGCTCTTATCACCAAAACATGATTCCTTTATGTAAATTATACAATAGGATCATGTTTTTGCTCGTATCTATTTTTCACCTCAAATAATTTTATTATGTATATGTCTTATAAAATCATGATTTTGTTATACATAGTGGGAAATATGAAAAAAATATAAAATAGAAATATATTTTTGGTATTTGTGTTGTTATTCTCTTTTTTTGTCATTTTTAAATTATCTTACAGATTTTATAATGCATACTCTAAAACTATTTGTTTACATGGTATCCTATAATAATTTCTGTTGTATAATAATAACCTTTATATAAGCATAAGCTCTAATGTAAGTCATAGAGCTTATAGATAAATATATATTCTATTCTTTTAATTTTTTTTTGCTTGTAATCTAAGAGAGAGTACAAAAGACTACAAAATAAAAATGTTTCAATAAAATATATAAACAACGAAAATATATTTCTATTGTGTATTTTTTATTTCTCTTATACAATGAAAATACATTTTTATGGTATATTTTATAGATATGTTAAATTCAAATCGATCCAAAAATACTACAAAATGGTGAAAATCAATATTTTTTTATTTTGGTAAACTATGTTATTTCACTTTAAATTTTTTGATATTTATGATTTTGGTCCTTTTATAAAAATTGATTAACGTCATTGAATTTTTTTCCATCCAATATTTTGTTTGAGCTATTTCAGTCATTAAGTGATGATGTATTATTAGTTTTTTATTTATTTTATTATGGTTAATTTTTTAACAAATAAAAACATCCAGAAATTGCATGAATGAAGATATTTTTAAAAGGATTAATTTGTAACAACTTTCAACCAAACAAAGATTTGAATTATATATATATATATATATATATATATATATATATATATATATATATATATATATATATATATATATATTCGTATTTTGAAAAAATCAAAAGAATCATATACAATAGAAAATTAATTCTTATTTCAATCGAATTCTTTCTTAAAATTTGTCAATGAACTAATGCTTAACCATGCCACAAATTGCAAGAACATGAAAAAAATAAACTAATTTATCCATAAAAAATTGTTCTTATCTATGTATCACAAATTGATCTCATTTATGTTCTTAGGTTTATAATACGTGATTTATAATTTTATAATATGCGGTTTTTGTTGTTCTATAATAAATATTCAATTAATTTATAACGTTCTTTTGATATATAATTAAGATGTATAATTTACTCGTATTTGTTAAAAAAAAGTGTATCATCTGTTCCTAAATTAAATTCTTTCAAAAGCCTCTAAAAAAAACTATTTCAAAAGTATCCAATTTACACTGCATGCGGATGAGGAAGAAGGGCACCATTAAGAGACATGTACTTTGCACATATGGATTTGTTACTTTACTTTTTGACAGGGACAAGAGTAATAAATCGGAGTCATATGATATGATTTTTAATTGGATTTTTAATGTTATATTTTATATTTTTGAAATTTTAAATTTCTTATTTATACAATTTCTCTCTCTCTAAAATTTTCATTTCCGATGCATAAACTTTTAAAAAATTAATCTTGTACTTTGAATTTTTAAAATTTAAATTGTTTTATACATATATTAATCATTTTTAATATACAGTCACATATTCCTGTAAAAAAAATATATACAGTCACATTAAATAAGATATTCTTTAAAGCTGTAAAATATATGCTTGTTGGTTCAATCTGTCATAATATTTTTGGAAAAGAAATAGTAAAATATTATACCCACATTTAATATTTCTAGTGGCTTATATGACAGTTGGCTCAAAAACATTCAACCGTGTGGACTTAGGTTTAAAATGAGATTGCCTGCAATTCTCTGCAACCTTTTTCGTTAGGAAAAGAAGAGCAACAATAAATATCAATTAATGTGAGGCATTGGTAACACTAATTAACAATTACACTACTTCCGTTTTGGTTTTACTTTAGGCCAGTCTTATTCTTCATTTTTTTAGAGTGTATAATCATTTATTTTGTTTTTATATAGAAAGTTGTATTTATAAAATCAAAACGTACTCCACTGTAATCTATTTTCTGGACACAATTTTTTCTTATTATCAACTTGTAACTAAATAAATCCTTTAAGAATTTTCACTCTTTATATAACTAGATAAGTTTTAATGAGAATGCATGAGTTGTTATAATTTTTTATATCTGAATTTGATTTTTATAAATAAAAAATATTTTGACAATACAGAAAAAGCTGATAAAAAACGTGAATAATATATATAATAATCCAATTATAAAAATTTAAAACTAAGCGAGGGAAAATGATAGAAAAAGAATAAAAAACTACTCCATAAGACGATTGTCATTATTAAGACAAATTCAAGTATGATTCGAGACCAAAAGAGTATACAGTAATTAGGATTTATCTGGAATAATTCCTCTAACCATAGGCTGTAATAATTAAGAATAAATAAAAGAAAATGTAAAAATATATGTGGTGATAGGATAGTGTAAAGTGTTAACCTTTTTATCAACACGTGACATTAAGATTAAGAAGTAAGAACTGTTCACGGCTACACTCTCTTTCTTCTCTGCCAACCACACTGAACAACAAACACAGTCTGTTTGGTCAGAATATGGAGAACACAGATCCTTGTAGACATTTTCTCAAGGATGTTAAGCGCATCATAATCAAGGTTCTCTTCACTCTCCAAAAACTACTATCACTATGCTGTTTCGTTTTTTTTTTTTTTTTTGTGTAACAAATGGTTGGCGTGCAATGCTTGAACCATAGGATTATGCAAATGGTTAAGGATGTTTTGTTTGGTTTTTTAAGGTTGGGACTGCTGTGGTCACTCGCCAAGATGGAAGGTTAGCTGTTGGAAAATTAGGGGCACTCTGTGAGCAGGTTGCTTTTGTATATTTTTGTTTTGAGTTTTTTTTTTTGTTTGTTCAAGGAATAAAAATTGGATTTTGAGTTTGGCATGTGTGACCCATTTGAAAATCAATGGCAGATTAAGGAGCTGAATTCTCTTGGTTATGAGATTATTTTGGTGTCATCAGGTGCTGTTGGCCTTGGTCGCCAAAGGCTTAGATACAGAAAATTAATTAACAGCAGGTAATAAAGTTGTAACACCTTTGTTTTTGTTTTGTTTTGTTTCTCTCAGCATGCACATGTGAGGTTGGTTGAAATTGTAATTTACTTGGGTCTTTCATGGGACATGTCACAGCTTTGCTGACCTTCAGAAGCCGCAAGTTGAACTTGATGGCAAGGCTTGTGCTGCTGTTGGACAAAACAGCCTTATGGCTCTTTATGATGTTTTGTTTAGTCAGGTAATTGTTGTTGATTGATGTTCATGACTGAACTATCATCTTATGCTTGCTCGCTCTAATTCCAAATGTCATCAAGATTTTGTTTTGTTTATCCTTAATGCCATTTCATTTTCCTTATAATTTGTTGCCTTATTTTAGGATAGCTGACAGTGATGTGTTAACTCCTTTCTCTACCTGTCTTGCAGCTGGATGTGACATCTGCTCAGCTTCTTGTGACGGACAATGATTTTAGAGACAAAGATTTCAGAATGCAGCTCAGCGAAACTATGAAATCATTGTTAGCATTAAAAGTTATTCCCATATTCAACGAGAACGATGCAGTTAGTACTAGGAAAGCTCCATATGAGGTTTGTTATTCTACTTGTCTGGTTTGTTATCAGAGCAGAACTTAATCTTAGAGCTGATTGCTTCAAGCTATGCACCTTTATAAAAAAAAAAACAGGTGACGTATGAGACTAGACTAGAGAATACTTAAAGTGTCACTAAATCATTTTATGCAGGATTCTTCTGGCATATTTTGGGATAATGACAGTTTATCAGCTTTATTGGCATTGGAATTAAAAGCTGATCTTCTTATTTTGTTGAGTGATGTAGAGGGTCTCTATAGTGGCCCTCCAAGTGATCCACGTTCAAAACTTATTCATACATACATTAAGGAAAAGCATCAAAGTGAAATTACTTTTGGAGACAAGTCTAGAGTGGGAAGAGGTGGAATGACTGCTAAAGTAAAGGCTTCTATTCATGCAGCTGAAGCTGGCATTCCTGTTATCATTACTAGGTGCTCTATTATACGATGTTACCTATAAAAATTAAAACTGAAACTTGGTTTTTCATTTTTCAAAAGCACTGCTATTGACAGCATATTTGTATCCCTTCTTTAGGTTTTATTTAAATCATTTTTAAGTGGCTCTGGTTTCAATTAGAAATATTTTATTTAGGACATGACTTGTGAAATCACTAATCACAACTTTCACTAAACCACAGGCTATTTCGAGAAATGGAAATAAAAAGGCTCTTATCTATTTAATATTGTATACAGTTATCTCTTGATTTGTTCTATTTGTTTTTCTCTTTGGATGACTTTTTGTTGACCACATGTTTAGTCATTAAATTTAAATGAGACATGCGTGCATTGCATGCGCAAGGATGGGAAAGATCACTCTTGAAAATTTCCCCTTTCAATTTTTGATATATTAAAACAGAAATTTTAATTCCAAGAACACTATGAAATCCATTATTTATGCTACCCACTTTATCTGATTTTCATCTTGCAAATTGGTTTTTCCTTGGTTCTGCCACATTTTAGTGGTTATGCAGCTGAAAATATCATTAAAGTTCTCCAAGGACAACGGATTGGAACCCTCTTCCATAAAGATGCACATAAATGGGCCCCGGTAAAAGAGGTTGATGCTCGTGAGATGGCAGTTGCAGCTAGGGACTGTTCCAGACGGCTTCAGGTCTTCCTTATGTCTTAACACTAAACAAATACTACTGAGCTGCCAGTATACATTCCTACTTTAGCCTTCTGATCTCCTTATTCTCCATTACAGGCCTTATCTTCAGAAGAGAGGAAACAAATTTTGCTAAAAATAGCTGATGCCCTGGAAGCACATCAAAATGAGATCAGGATTGAAAATGAAGCTGATGTTGCTGATGCAAAAGAAGCAGGATATGAAAAATCCTTGGTTGCTAGACTGGTTTTAAAGAATGAGAAGGCAAGAAAGTTCACCTAAAGAAATTGTTTAAATTTTACCTAACTGTACATAATGATTTAAATTTCAACAAACTGTAAAATTTGTGATAATAAATCATGATAACTGACAGCTTGCAAGCCTTGCTAACAACATTCGAATTATTGCAAACATGGAAGATCCAATTGGTCGAGTGTTAAAACGAACTGAGGTAATAAAAACTTTGCTATAGCTATATATTACAGGTCATGGTAGTTTTACATTATGCTAAGTTGAATTGTTTTCCATTTTATTTATTGTATTTATTACATATTCTAGTTTTACATTACGCCTGTCAAAAACAACGAAATGAGTTGTGTTATTTAAATATTGTATAAGTTGTCAGAACTCCCCAGTATGGGACTGCAATTGTTGCTTAGTCATTGTTCATATAATACATAGTTTATGATGTTTTGAAGAAGCTTTTCAAGGACATTTGATTGTACTGAATTTTTAATTTTTAATAATAGTTATTGATCTATAATATTTCTGACAGCTACCTTTTTATTTAGCTTGCAGAGGGGCTGATTTTGGAGAAAACATCATCTTCTTTAGGAGTTCTTTTAATTGTTTTTGAGTCTCGCCCTGATGCACTAGTACAGGTAAATTAACATTTTCATTTTTCTTTTTCACCTTCTGTTAATACCTGGTTAATTATTCTCAATTTCTCGCTTTTACCTTTCCTCTTGCCTTTATTTATGATTCTTTTTCAATTTGCTGTCTAGATGACATGCTTGGACAACTTATATTACCTACTATGCCGTGGATCAGGCCTTACTTTAAAATAATAATATGCATTCTTCTCATATCACATAAAAAGATTAATCTTTTTTTTTAGATTAAAAAAGATGTCTAAGTTGCAGTTCAGAAAACTAAAAGTCTAGATTGAATATCTTTTAATTTTATGTTTATCTGCATCCTAAGCCAGTAGCTTCATGTAATCTGAACAGATAGCTTCTTTGGCAATCCGAAGTGGGAATGGGCTTCTCTTGAAAGGAGGCAAGGAGGCTAAGCGATCAAATGCAATTTTGCACAAAGTATAGTTTCAAATTAAATGATAATTTGTGAACCTTTTTCTTTTTAAATTAGATTTGATTTTTGCAGGCTCATTAATAAACATTTTTCTGGGCAATTTGTCATTGCTGGAATATCAGGTAATTACTGAAGCCATACCAGATATTGTTGGCTCAAAACTTATTGGACTTGTGACATCAAGAGCAGAAATTCCTGAGCTACTTAAGGTGAATACAAAGTAGATATTCATTTATGATTTATAGTCCTGCTCACTTTGAACATTGGTACCTTTAACAAAAGCTAGAGTTTGCATTCTACTTTTCTTTCAGTTGGATGATGTAATTGATCTAGTGATTCCAAGAGGCAGCAACAAACTTGTCACTCAGATCAAGAGTTCCACTAAAATTCCTGTCCTGGGTCATGCAGGTAAGACCTTTCTGCTTAACATGCAAGAAATGCTTAATGTGATATGGTAAATCCTTTTGTCAAAAGAATTTGCCATAACAAGGCCACATTATTGTCCAACCAGATGGAATTTGTCATGTCTATGTTGATAAATCTGCTGATCTGGAGATGGCAAGGCGGATTGTACTAGATGCAAAAATAGACTATCCAGCAGGCTGCAATGCCATGGTAATTTCTATGTACTGGATGGCAGTGCTTTGTTTGCTGGCTATTTTTTCTTACTCTTCAAATTTCAATTTTTAGGAAACTCTTCTTGTTCACAAGGACTTGGTAGAGAAAGGTTGGCTCAATAGTATTATTATTGACCTACGGACAGAAGGTATGACTTCTGGCTAACATTTCTATTAGACTGGTGAATTATCTGACTGACATCTTTTCCCTGATTGAAGAATGGTTTCTTGAAGTCAAATACACTGTTAAGTGTAGTTTGTAAGGTTTCTGGAATGCTGAAATGGTTTAAAATTTATGCAGGTGTTACATTGTATGGAGGACCCAAGGCAAGTCCTTTGTTAAATATTCCAATGGCTCGTATGTTACATCATGAGTACAATTCGTTGGCATGCACAGTTGAAATTGTGGATGATGTTTATGCAGCTATTGATCATATAAATCTTTATGGAAGGCATGCCACTCTTTATTTCTTGATAATGTGTTGGAAGCATATTTTCCTTTCATCCATCTAATTAGATCTGTAGCCGTGCTGTAGGCTTAGATTGAAATTTTTCACATTTTCTCCTTTGTGGCAGTGCACATACTGATTCCGTTGTTGCAGAAGATCATGAAGTAGCCAATGTGTTTCTACGCCAAGTAGACAGGTAATATTTGAAATATAATGTCTTATTATCTTGTGTTACTAATCACATTATCTACTTTGCAGCATTTCATTATTGTGTAATTTAATTGCCTTTTATGACTGAGTTATGTATTTAATAAACACAACAACCCTTTTTCTTGTAAGCAATCAACCCTTTTTGAGATATCAGCACATTGTACAATGATAGCTATGCAAATAATGTTTGCTGTATTGGCAGTGCTGCTGTTTTCCACAATGCTAGTACAAGATTCAGTGATGGGGCACGATTTGGACTAGGTGCAGAGGTATGATATTCTTTACATTCTTTTAATAATCATTCTCTTATGCTAAAGTCATTGATTTAATTCATAATTCTCATGTCATTGGCTTTTATAGGTTGGAATAAGTACAAGCAGGATTCATGCTCGGGGTCCAGTAGGAGTTGATGGATTGTTAACAACCAGATGGTATGAGCTTGATGGTCATTAATTCATTATAATACTTTAGAAACAGTACAAACATTTTAGTTTCCTGTACAACTAGCCATTTCATTCTGTCTCTTATTTAGTTGACATGATCTATTAGAATCACACAAGGTACAAAAGATATGTGAATAGTTATATCATATACAAACTAACATACCAATAGGCTTATAAAAGGATAATAACTGACACTACAACCATTCATTTCCTTGTGTGCAGGATTCTCAAAGGAAGTGGACAAATAGTGGATGGTGACAAAGCAGTTAACTACACTCACAGAGACCTTTCTATATGATTCATGATTGTTGCAAGTAAAAATTCATGGATTGGAGGGATGGGAGAAAAGGAGGGTTGCTAGGCTGTGCTTTATTTTCTCTAGAGTGGGGCTAAAGTTGTACAATTCAGTGGAGGAGGGATATTTATGCTATCTGGTGCTGCTGCTTTTACGTTCAAGATGTTATACAAGGGAATTGCTATTCTCCCCAACGTTAGAAAATTGATGTTCATTGTGTGAGTTTTTTTTTTGCTATAAATTTAAACGTCAGTATAAATATTTATTATAAAATCAGTATGAATGTTTTTTCTCCCCAACGTTAGAATTGTAGTTATTCATAAATAAATAATATCAATATTAAATTTTAAAATACAATGCAATTAAGAATATAGAGAAATGCAAAGGATACGAGGATTTTTTTTTTTGGCTAAGTAGGCATATTGTGTCATTTCTTTTTCAGCAGACGTTGCAAAATGAACTTTTGAAGCAAATTTCTTCAAAAAAAAAAATTTGAAATATCCTTTGGATGACTTGGGTAAGACCTATTTTTGGAAACAACAAATTGATTGAATATTTGAGTGAAAAAAGGAATTCATGATTATTCATTGTTATATTTCTCTCGAGTGCATATATATAAAAATAAATTTCACTTCAATTTTTTCTAATCGTTAGATCGATCATTTAACTTTATAATATTTGTTGGATTCAAATGAATCTAATGTTTTTAACTGTATTTAGTGAAGAATTAAGTTGTTGACATTAATATTATTTATATATATAATTTTAATAATTAAATATTAATTTTGACAATTTTACCCTTAATGTTGAAGGACTAATTGAGTAGCAGCAATTGGGTGGAACTACTTGTAATTCGAGCATAATTCTTTTAGGTGAACCTTTGCTAGCCGTCCCAACATGTTATTGGCGCTCTCCATAGTGTTGGGAGTGTCTTCCCGTTCTACTATTTTCATTCAACAAAAAAAATTATAACATGTTGAAAGTCAAAATTTGTTTCAAGGGTCTAACAGCTATTACTTAATGTCAACAAATCTAATACACCCGACTTAGTCATCATCTAGTGCTCTCAGGATAAATCGTTAGACAACAACAAAATAGGAGTTACACCTATATGACAGGTGTAAGTAAAAAAAAATAAAATACTACAGCTTCAATTAAAGTTTAAGTAAAATAGGAATATACATTATACAACACTGAAAAATCTAAAATAGGTGGAAATTACCACCAACAAGAAGAACAAGGGGTATTAGACGACTGGAAAGATGCTAAGTAGCCATGTTTCCTACCAATAACGTATTCTAGGACATAGACATCAATCAATTTACATTTAGTATTCGGTTAAAAAAGCTTCCTGATTGTCTACTAAGCGAGAAAAGTGACAATAGGAGATTCAAATCCGCACCGCACCCATGGAAAAGGTGAAAATTCGAATCTCCTGTTGCCTAATATACTCTCAAATGCTTTTTAGGTAGATAATTTTTCATGAGCTTTCTAATGGCAGATACTGGTGTTGCCTCCTCACCGGCACAAAAGGTTATGATCCGTACATTCTAGATGTGCTAAATGATTGTCATATCTGAAAATTTACCATGGTTATCATTAACTAATGTCACGTTCGTCCCGTGAATTACAAATTTCACAATCATATTACTGCAAGAACTAGATTAATCATATATTGCTTTATTAGTTTTTTTTTTTTTTGAATCCTATTAGTTTTATTTATGTAGACTTTTGGATTGTAAATATAAGATTAGAATTTTGACTCAAGAAAGGCTTGAAAGAAATTTGCTGAATAAGATCCAAATTGGGTCTCTCATGGTCCCGGGTGGATCCAACACAGAATGAAAAGTGCAGAACACATATGCACACCCATCAGGATCCGTAATATGGAAATATACCTAAGACTAGGAAAATTCTGTTTCATGACAAAGGCCCACCATTATCTGGTTGTTGGCGGAATTAATCTCAAATAATTACAGAGAAATCTTGGCAAAAAAAAAAGAGAGATAAACAACACTGAATATATTACACAACTTAGGAACAGTAAACCAACTTTATACCCTTTACAAAGACACAGACCTTTCAACATTGTAAATTATGGCATCACTCATTCTAAACTAAACGAAATTGACTTGTACAATACGTAACAAAGAGAAACGGATTGGGATGCGGAAAAAAAAGGAAAAACAAATGAAACAAACAAACACATTTCAGACACAAACTTAGAGCTTCCTAATCACATGCTATGAATTTAAGACAGTAACCTCACATGACAATCTCTGGCTTTAGAATGTTTGACTTGATCTCCTTGTGGGGCAAAACTACACCACCATTGCTATAAACTTCATCACAAACATGGACATCTTCTCCAAGGATAGTCATATTCTCCACACGGGCCCATTGCCCAACAGTGGAATGCCACCCAATGATACTGTTAGATATGCAAGTATGCTTTTTAATCCGAACTCCTCGCATAACTGTGCAGCGTGAAAGCCTGACACCTGACTCAACAACACAGCCAGGACCGATTGCAACATCAGGTCCAACGAGACATCCCTCGCCAATAGTGGCAGTTTCATGCACAATGACATTCCCCACAAAGTGAGGACCACTGGCCAGTTTAGAAGGAGACTTTTTCCTCAGCGAGTCCAGGTAAAGTGTCAGGCCAGAAATATAGTCCTTTGGTTGTCCAATGTCCATCCAGAATCCTGGCAGGACCATTGCATATAGCTTTTTCTCTGCTGCAATCTTTGGAAACACCTCTTTCTCGATAGAAGTGGGCCTCAGTTCAATTCGATCCAAAACTGAGGGGTTCAATAGGTAGATTCCAGCATTGATTTTGTTGCCAACAAACAACTTTGGTTTCTCTACAAATCTCTCAACCTGCCCGGTAGTCTCCTCCATCACAACCACACCATATTTTGATGGCTCATCGACCTGTATAAATAAATGAAAAAATAAATATTGAAAGCTCCAATCTGTATTATATATAATATATAATATGCACTATATATATATATATATATATATATATATATATATATATATATATATATATATATATATATATTCATTTCAATTTTGTTACCTTTGTCACCATTATGGTAGCCTCTCCTCCATGGGTTTTGTGGAATTCAATCATTTCTTTAAGTGGGTACTCACTGATAACATCACTGTTGAGAACAAAAAATGGCTCTCCAGAGTCATCTATTAGCTTATCCCTCGCAAGAGCCAAGGGGCCTGCAGTACCTAGCGGTTCAGTTTCTTGAGAACAAGTGATTTTGATACCAAGTTTTGCCTCAAACTCCTTCAAGAAATTCAACATGACCTGCAAGAGGAAATTTTGCAAAAGTCAAATAAAGAAACTTTATTTACATTAATCTCGTGTAAAGAAAAAAAAAACAGCATAGCGTGGTGAGGGGATATGAAATCCTTACCTCTGGTTGGTAATTGATAGCTAGTACCACTTCATTGACGCCAATGGCCTTGAGAGCTTCTATCTGTAAATCAAGTATAATTAAAAGATAAATCAGCAGGGTGGTATACTAAGAAATACTTATGACAAATATACATATAAGGCACACACATATTCAAGTATGCATCTGTGCATACACAGACATCAATAGGATGGCGAGGAGAACAAATACAAAACAAGTACAAAATTCTAGCAAAAATAATTCTGGCTATGTAGAATTTCCCTAAAAGCTCATCTCTAATTTACTCATGTAACACACAGATGTAAGACTTCAAGAAAAGAGACATAAAAAATGCCTTACCTGATGCAGAATCATGGGCTTGTTAGCAAAATCAACAAGAGGCTTGGGAACACTGAGTGTCAATGGCCTCAACCTTGTTCCAAACCCTCCAACAAGAATTAGTGCCTTCATAGTAATATGATGCCCTTTGCTTTTCCTGTAAATTATAACTTTAGAACCAGATCAAGGAGTAACAGAGAACACAAACTCAAATATGAGAAATAAATTTCACTCTGCTCTATTATAAATATGCATGCCAGGAAAGAACTTGCATGGAACTCGTCACTGACATTTGTAAAAATTAAACAACTGGCAAAGAATTTGCACCTGAGGTGACGGGCATTCAAAGGAGCGTGACACGAATGCAGCTAAAGATGGTAACTTAAATTAGAAAGAACAGTCTGTCAAAGAAGCTTAAGATGTAAGACCCTGTTAACTTTACACTCGTCCAAATTCCAAAAGAAGAAACAAGAAGATCAGATTATGTGTCATTACAAGAATCATAGATCTACAAAGGAAAGTAAAATGACACGTAAGGTTTAGCGTGATGTGAAAACAAAGACAAAATCCAGCTATACAATGGCACTAGCTTTTAATGAGAACGACAAAAACGGTTCAATCCAGCAAAAGGTTTATCCATAAGCGGTGCTATGTATAAACCAGAATTGTGGTACATTGTAAACTTTTGCATTCTGCTGATAATTTCATAATGAGGCTGTTTCCTTCTTTCAAATTAAGAAGATTTCCTGCTTAACTTTTGGATAAAAAGATCTTCACATAAGAAGCCTTCAGAGTAAAGTGCATTGCTTAGAGAAACAAATATTCTACAGATACGGATATGTGAAACAATGATATATTATTAATTACAAACAGTCATCTTTTGCTACATTGCTTGCTCTGTCAAAGAATTGAGCTAAAAGAAAATGCACAAAATGGTGTATAACATTGAGCGTACTCTCATAAAGCAGTTAATCCTCACCATATAACCATATATAGATGGTTGATATTGGATTTAAGGATAATCATTGTTGACTATTTGTGTATAGTTATATTGTCAAAATTAGTTCTTTTCAGGCTTCCTCTCACACTTACTCGCCTCCTGTATATAATTATATATATACATCAAGCAAAAGATTGAGCATAGCATTAGAGCAAATAGAACTGAGTTTACATCAACACGGATAAAAAGCTCCTTCTTTGTATTATTATCAGGAATAAATTTCTCAAAAAGAGCACATCTTGGAGAAAATACAGGAGGGGATTATTTATCTAGCTGAAGCTTTCTTGTTGGTCTCTATCTAGCTGAAGCTAACTTTTACAAGTAACTTGTGCTGTATGGATCTCCTAGATCCATTGGACCCAAGTTCAATAAAGCCAGCCCAATTTTGCATTGCATATGAGAACCCTATACAATTTACTCTTATCTCGTGCACGGCATCAGAAAGTTCAGTTGTATTTATATTTTTAATAATTTGCATACAATACACCACAAAAGCTTGAATTGAAGCAAAGCAGGGAAGGACACAAATCCATGAAAATGGAAATCAAATTACATAGCATATAAACCAAAAATAAAACACATAAAGAAAGGTACATAAATGAAGCATTAATACCAGAACAGATCTGATACATACAAAATTGTTTTCATATAATTTAACATAGAATGAGACTAAAGCACAATACAATTATACAAACACCATGTGAAGAAACAACAAAACAGAGTAAACACGAATTCAAACAGAAACGGTGAATTCGAAATCATAACATACGCAAATTACATTGTCTGATAACTCATTCACCTCAACTTAATTCATGCAGAATGCTAACATAAAAATAAAAAATAAAAAATAAAAATAATCCAAAGATGAAGAGAGCAGAATTCACCTGAGACAAAATTGAGATCCGTCCCCGGGTGAATCAGAAACCCCCAAACTCGAGCGAGTCAACCCGGCGAGTCAGAGAGGGTCTCGAAGAACAACCCAACGGTCCAGTACGTGAGGTGTTACGATGGTGTTGGCCACCGCTCGTCATCATCCTTGTTTATATACGCGCCAACTATACATTCTATAACCATGCACGCTTTTTTTTCTAATTATTATAATTAATTCATAATTAATTGGATTCCCTTTTCAGTCTGTCAAGGAACCTTAGGCCTTGTTTGGTGAAAGCGTCGGTGGGTACGGCTTTTGCGATTTCGCTCACTAATGGTGGCAGTTTAGCTTTCCCTCTTCAGCTTTGATTTTGTTTTACGGGTTCATGTTTCATTTTCTTCCTTAACTCTTTCTTCTTTTTATGCACAATTTGTTAAGAGTGTGTTTGGATGGAAAAATTTAAAATTTCTTGAAATTTTAAATTTTAAGAATTTTAAATACTTTAATTGAAATTTTTTTATTTTTAAAATTTTGTGTTTGGATAAAAAAAATTAAAATTATGAAAATGAAAAAAATGAATAAAAAAATATGGTTGATATGCTAGTTATACATGTTCTTCCAAATTTTTAATTGTTTAAAATTCTGTTTTAAAATTCCAAAATTTTAAATTCTTCATAAAAAATATCCAAACAATGAATTCCAAATTAAATTCTCTGATAAATTACTTTCCTCAGTCTATTAAATGGTAAATGACTAAATTTGTTCAAAGTGCAAGAAGTTAACAAATTGTTTTTAAAAGATAAAAAATTTAAATTTAATTTTTTAATGGATAGAAAATATGATAAATTAGTCTTATAAATAATTTAATAATTAATTAATCTCTAAACTTTGTAACTTAATATTAAATTGATTCTCAAAAAATAAAACATATTTTTAAATTGGTTCTTAAATATTATAATTTAATGAAAATAATTTCACAAATTTAAGAATAAGACTAATTTGTTGTATTTTTTTACATATTTAATAATTAAATTTGTATTTTTACTAAATTGAATCACACTTTCAAAGTCCAAAGTTAAATTAGGGAAAGATACTAGAAAATAAGTCATCATGTATTATCGTTATTTTAATAATTTTTTTAGGAAATAGTTAAATTTATCATTTAAAATATGACGGGATAACAAATTGGTTTCCAAAAATGAAAAATATAAATTTAGTCTCTAAGTTAACAAAAATTGCGATAAATTAGGCTTATCATTAAATTTGTGAAACAATTTTATCATCAAATTGTAACATTCAATGACTAATTTGACAATAAATTTTTTCGAGGATCAATTTTTTATATAAGTTGCAAAATTTAGGGACTTATTTGTTATTAAATTATTTGTAGGACTAATTTGTCATATTTTTTGTATATTCAGAAATTAAATTTAATTTTTCATCCTTCAATACTAACTTATTAGCGTTTCACATTTTCAAAGACGAATCTAGCTATTCATAATTTTTTTTCCTAAAATATATTTTTCATCCTCATAAATATGAAAATATTTGAAATTCATTCCTATTTTTTTTTTCAAAGCATCTTTCCTTCTCACAAAATTGAAATGTATCATTTTTTTTGGTTCAAAAGTAAGTTTGAATAAATTTGAACCTAATATGACATTTTATATCGATTATACATATAATTGATATAAACATCAAGTTTTTTATATCAAGGATACCTATAGCTGATATCAAATGTGATATTTTTTTTATATCAATTATATATATAATTAATGTAAAAAAGTCATAAATATAACCTATTTTGAGTCAAAAAATAATATATTTTAATTATTTTGAAGATGAAAAAGGATAAATTTAAAACATTTGTGTGAGGATGAAAAACTAGATGTTTTTTTTCTTGGTTTAAATGCAAAACCAATTGCTATTTTATTTAAATTTTACCTTTTTTTTATAATTACGCAACAAAAAAACCGTTTGTGTACGAATTTGAGTAAATTCATGTGTTTATTAAAAGATAGATTTATTTGGATAGGTCTTTTTAAAAACGCTACAACAGTCAAATAACGATTTCTGGATTCCTCTTAAAAAAACGATTTCTTGATTCCAAGCCACGACTGTTATTAAGAAAGAAGACAACCTGTTTATGCTGTCGGTAGAGTTGAGAAAAATACGAGACGAAGGAACTTTAACTAATAATTCAAAACGACTACTTTACGTGTTTTTATTGTGAGATTTAATTTTAATATATAATACTGTAATATTTTTTTCTTTTATGAAATTCACAAATTTTTAACATAGCTAATAATTTTATATTTTGGGGGTACAACTAATAATTTTATTTTTGAAAGCTTTTTGTAAATTTCATGAAAAAAATAGTATGTTGTCGCTAAGATTACGTAAAATGAGTTTAATAGTGTAAAAAATTTACATTATCAACTTATTAATAAGTCATCTTTTATATGAATTTTAAAATATTTATTATAACCTTATAATATATTGTAATTTGTTATTGAATAACTGTGTAATTTTTTTAAATAATAACGGTGTAAAATTGCTTCTACTAAAAGATTTTATGTAATTAACTTTTCATTAAAGAATTTGATAAAAATGAGCAAAAGACTTCAATTTTGCTTCAACCGAAAGATCCCTAAAAGGTAGCAAGCATCCATGGTATCAAGTCCGTTTAGATTCCAGTTATTGTTCACATTCATCCCTTACATATGAGAATATCCCTATAAGCTGAAACTAACTTTTACAAACAAACATGCACCGAACCTGTAAAGTTTGACTTAATATCCGGGGTATAATGACCTTAATTCAGAAATTCACATAAATAACTAAAAATAAGTTGTATTTCATTTATGTCTGGATTTACTGCACAAACTAAACAAAAGTTTGTGGATTTAGACATAAAAAATACCAATGCTGTGTGAAAATAAGAAATGGTGGTCATATAGACAAGTTTCTTTTCTGTTTTCTTTAAATTGCAGTCAAAGCCATCAGGAGGTTCATGTAATTAACCAAACTAGACGTTGACTTTTGGTTTTATCCTTTTGTAGAATAGCAAGCAAGTCATTATAAATCTGGCCATTGGGCAGCTTAGTTTAACTCCGCCGCAAATTTGTTAAAATATTAATAATAATATCACCTAAATAATATTTGTCATTTTATTTTGTTTATGTAATATTAATTATTATTTTTTACTTACATCCTTTATAATATTAATGATGGACACCAAAAATTATAAATACATTAAAGCTTATATATATATAATTAATCCTTTAATTATAATTAAAAATTCATTTAATTTTTTAATTATTAAAAAGTTCAATCAAATTCTCTAATTATTAAAAATATTATAATTATATCTTTTTCATCATCAGTTTCATTAATCTAATTGACAAAAATAAATATTTTTATATTTATTGTCAATACAACATATGTAAAACAATAATTTTTTACATCAAAAGCAATGAATGTAAAAAGATAATATTTTACATTGGCTGCAATATATGTAAAAAGATTATTTATATTATGTAAAAATATCTATTTACAAAACTTCTATCAATTAAACTAACAGAGTTGGTTGAAAGAGCATAATTATAATGTTTTAAACAATAAAGGATATGGTTGATTTTTTTTAATAATTG
Source organism: Glycine max (assembly GCF_000004515.6). Taxonomy (NCBI): domain Eukaryota; kingdom Viridiplantae; phylum Streptophyta; class Magnoliopsida; order Fabales; family Fabaceae; genus Glycine; species Glycine max. The sequence continues at coordinate 2,651,574 of NC_038254.2, forward strand.
ATGATTTAATTAAACTTTTCAATAATTAAGAGACTCAATTAAATTTTTAATAAAAGATCAATTATATAATTAAATCATGAATTAATCATGATATAAGGTTAAATTGTAAAATTATCACTTTTTTATTTATTTATTAATTTTTTATAGGTATAAAATAGACAATAATTATTTTGAAACAAAGCTAGTACTTTAAAAAAGAAAACAAACAAGACAAAATTGTTCTGAAGGCAAAATGTGAAATGGGTACCTACAAGCTAGAACTTATAAGGTCTCTACAAATTAAGATTGGTGAAATTACGAGAATCATAAACATGAATTTGAAGTGGTACTTCACTAACGCATGCATTCAAAAACAAAATTCCTCCCTAATTTATTGATGTAAGCAAAATCAAGAAGACACCTGGGAAGCTTGCATATATATCAATATATTAAAGGGTGTTTGACGCTCTCCACTCAGAATCAATGCCTTCATTGTGAATTGCCTTCATTGTAGACAATTTAACCCTGAACCAGATTAAAGAACAACACATAAAACTCATATAAAGCGGAAACAAAAAAGCGTAAGCTTCAAACAGGAAATTGGATTAATACTGCATGTGGTTGCAATTCTTTTTTTAAAACTCCATAGGATCCTAAACCCTTTTTCATTATTATTTGGTTAATTTTTATGGAAACAATAAATGGAATATATAAATATTTATACATTCGCTATAAAGAAAGAAAAAAAAAGGTGGTGCGCGCGTTTGGAACATACAAAAAGAAAGTGTTTGATATGCCATGGGATCAACAATGCATCCAACAAAGAGTAAACAAGAATTAGACGCAAATCACATTGTCTCAGATAACTTACGCAATCCGTGTAGAACTTGAGAATACCAAAGAAAAAGATAAAACCAAAATCAAGAATCTAAACTCGCCTGAGAGAAAATCTAGAGAGCGAGTCTATCTGATCAACAATGCAAATAACAAAGAGTAGACAAGAATCAAACACAAATCACATTGTCAGATATAACAAAATGCTTTTTAACACGAGTGCTTCACATAACAGTGTAAGATTTGAGCCCAACTCCTTTCTCAATGATACATCCAGGATGGACCAATTTGACATGCATCACCAATTTGGCAGTCTCATGCACAACCACATTTCCCACAGTATGTATGAGGGTCATTGGCCAGTTCACTAAGAGAATTATTCCTCAGCCAGTTCAGGTAGAGTCTCATTCCAGAAATATAGTCCCTTTGTCCAATTTCCATCTAAAATCCTTCCTGTGGAAAGACCATTGCATACAGCTTTCTATCAGAAACAATATTTGGAAACACCTCTGTCTTCAAAGAAGTGGGTGTCAACTCAATTCTATCCAATACCGAGGGGTTCATCAAGTAGACTCCACTTTGTTACCAACAATTGTTACGGTTTCTCTTGAAAACTCTGAACCAGTCCAGTGATATGGTTCATAACAGCTACGTCGTATTTAGAAGGTTCAACAGCCTTATGAAGTAGATGAAAAAGAAAAATCTAACATGCAAATATATATATATTACTTGAGTCACCAACATAAAAGCCTCTCAACCACGTTCTATATGAAAGTCTCTTTCAGTGGATAGTCACAAATGATATCTGCATTTAGAATGAAAAAAGGTCCCTAAGAACCATCTAACAAAAGATCCTTGGCAAGAGTCAAGGGGCCAGCAATGCGAGTGACTCAACTTAGACATGATAAACAAACTCCTATATCCGAGTATATCGGCCGCATCCACTTTGACTTTGATGGGAAATCTGCACTTTGATCAAGCGCAGGTATGGGTAATATCCAATTTTTTTAAAACGAGGACGGGGACGGATATCCGTATATACCTATCCATACCGTACCCAATAATATAACTCCTAAATTACCCTTAGTTTATATTATGTATATTACATAATTAATTTTATTAAACTTTTATATTTACTAATTATTAGCTATTTTTTCTATTTTTTGAAGACTAAAACTAAAATTTTAAGGAAAACATAAGTCATAAGATATTATGGTCTTTCTTTGAATTCTCATATTTCAGGATAATTTTTAGAAGATAAGAATATGATTTTCATAGAAATTTTTTTATTGTGATAAGATTTTATATTAGGTAATGGCTAGATATTTTTAATATGTAAATCTACATATAATATTAAAAGACTACTTAATTATTATAAAAAAGGTTATGATCCCCAAGTCAGACGTATCAATTTTCTTTTCTAACATCTCATCTCTAAAGAAAATCAAGATGGATTGTGCATAGAGACTTGAAAGATCATTGTGTCCAATTGTTTCTTTCTCTTATAATTATCCATGAATACTGATATGCTTATGCTAGAGTCTTGTTTTTTATATTCTTGACAATTTAACATAAAAGTTCATGTATGATTTTTATCATAATCTAGTTTATCTTTTTCTGCTACAGTCTTGGAAGATTCATGGAATTCTTCTTCTTCAAATACTTGTGTTAAGTATTTTGTTTTGTTAAATCATTTTCAATTCATGGATAGATATGATCGTGTTAAGTATTTTGTTTTGTTAAGTCATTTTCAACTCATGGATAGATATGATGCTTAATTCTTCTATCATTGTATTTGGTACTATACACAACCTAAAGCTAACGATGACAAGAAATTGCATCATGGTTCGGTGATTTGTGGTTTCTCCCTGTAAGTGTTGAAAAGAAGGAAATGCCTTAATTGACTATGCCATTTGGTTCAATTATGATGTTTTTGAAACTTAAATTGTGTGTGTTTTGGGCACTACACCCCTAAGGACTTCTGGAATGTCATGCTTAATGATGATTAGACTCATTCGATTTGAGTGATCTCATTTCTCAAAGTACTTCCATTCTCTAAAGGAACTTGTATCTTTAAGAGAAGTAGGTTGCTCAGTCCGTAATGAAAGGTCTAGATCCATGCAACCCAAAAAGTGAGACAATTACATATTATTAAGAAACCTTACATGTGTGTTAATATTTTATTTTACGTTAGATTCAACTTATAGATCAAGTGTAATCCTATCATGATGTAGTAATTGAATTGTCATTCAAGTTGACTCCCAGAGGAATAAAGGAAGAATTTCATATCATTATTTAACTAAGAACTAAGTGAAAAGAATATTTGTTTAGGAGATAAAAAAAAGTAATGATTATAATATTATTAATTCTTCTAATGTTTATAATGATTAAATATGTTTAGTTACACTCTCACTTATTAGGATGGGATAATAGAAGAAGTCTTATTAATTAATTAAGTGAAGAGAAAAATAAATGAATTACCAAATTAGTTAGTAATTCCTATAAGGCTTCCTTAGACTTATTCAACTCCAAATATTTTACATCTAATTAATGCACCACTTAAGTTTTTCACTTTTCCTCGGTATGTCTTCTCACACTCAATAGGCTTGATAAGCAGTGGATAATTCAAAAGATAAGTGACCCAATAAAAAATACTACCTTTGGCTCTTTAATATAAAATCTTTTATTCAAATTTGTTTGTCCCTTATATTGGTTTATAAGACTATTTTTGAATTTTCTCTTATATTAATTTTTTTCCTACCAAAACATCTTAATTACTTAACAATAGATACTAAAATTAATAAGATAAATTCATTCTCTCTCCAATGAGAATGGGAGATGATAACAAACACACATTAATTATTTAGGTAAAAATTAATTAAATGAAAAAATAAGATGATAAACCCCAATAATTTTAAAAATAATATAAATTGTTAACAAATTTAATATTATCAATTAAAATAATTAACTTTTTCAAATGATGTAAATTAATTAAAATAGTCTTGCATTTGAGGACCAGTTAATATAAAATAGTAGATTCAAACACCATCTTTAAATTTAGGTTTGAGGATAATTCAATTTCAAAAACAGTTAACATGGTTTTTTCAACCGCTTTTATATATATATATATATATATATATATATATATATATATATATATATATATATATATATATAACATAGCACTTTTTGGAGTATTGACATTCAACACACACGACAGTTTGCTAATCAAGTTAATTCTTTTTTCTGCATGCCGTCCATAGCCGTCCGTGTCTGCAGTCTCCAACATAGAATCACTCACATCACAGCATTGGAATTCTCTTCTTCCAAGCTCTATATATACGAGTTCAAACATACACACTGCCACCAGACACGAGTAACATAGAGATTTATTAACAACACAGTCATAACAGAGAAGTTAAGTTGTCTTTAATGGCTCTTTCACCACTCAGCATGCTTGTGGTCATTGCCACCATCTTCCTCCCATCCGTTGCTGTGGCCAAGGAATTCGTAGTTGGTGATGGTCATGGATGGACAATAGGCTTTGATTATGCAGCTTGGGCTGCAGATAAGACCTTCCAAGTTGGGGATGTACTTGGTAAGTTCAACTCATCAAATTATTTTATAGTTTGCTCGCTTCTGCTAATTTCGTTCAAGAATTTAAATGTAAAGTTTTAAATAGTTTCATGCATCTAATCATAAATGATCATGTATTATAATATTATTGATTAAATTTTTATACTGATAATATATCCAAATTAAACTCTTACCTTCAATGGTTCGATTAAATTTAAACTCTTATGTCATATTATTGATAATAGAGTAAAGTGCTTCATAATAAAACCCGATTCGTTTTGTAATTTGTAGTATTCAATTATGCTGTTGGAGAACACAATGTGTTCAAAGTGAATGGAACTGCATTCCAGAGCTGCACGATTCCTCCAGCAAGTGAAGCATTGTCTACTGGAAATGACCGTATTGTATTGGCAATTCCTGGCAGAAAATGGTACATATGTGGTGTTGAAGATCACTGCAGTGCTGGCCAAAAGCTTGTTATCACAGTTCAACCCCAAACACTGCCTCCAACTCTACCACCATCACCTACTCCTGCACCTTCGCCTCGTCAACATCGTCCTCATTTTGGTCGATGGGTGCCTAATATTTTTCATTAAACGTCATTTGTTGGTTTAACCTATGTTTTGAGAGTGATATTTTTAAGTTTTATACTTTTATCTGCTTTTGAGAGAGTGATATTAGTCCTCAGAATAAATTATTGTTTCTATTTCAAAGTTCAAATTGGAAGTTTGTGATTGTGCTTACTAGCTCATTCCATCTACCATTTAAATAAAATTGCAAATTTACATTTGATTCTTCTCTAATCTTCCTATTCCTTGAGATCATCACTCTTGTAGTTTTCATTATAATTTTATCCATTTTAACAGTCTCTAGGATTTTATCAACTTACTTTTGTTATTTTTTGTATTTCTGTGAAAAAAAGGAAACTAGATAGAGGAAAATCGCTCTCGTTACATTCTCCTAGTAGGCTGGACGATCGAGGAGGCTCATATTGAAAAAGTCAATGATCCATAACGTATATCTGTCTGTTCAGTTCAAGAATTACAAGCTAACAGAACCTACTAGGCCAAATAAACTTGAATTTATTTCTCACAGATTGAAACTACCTTTTGTTATGGACTCATGGACTTGTTAATCCATATAAAAAGCCAAACCCAAGAAAACTTGAAGACACAAATCCTCCAAGATAGGATTTCGGACAATGTATTGAACTTCAGTCTCATTGCAGTTATGCAATCAAAAATTGGTACTTGTGTGTATTTAATAAAAGCAATTACAAAACCTTGAATATTTGATGCTTCAGCTTAGCAAGGCAAGGATTTAAAACAGCTTTCGTAAATTGTGTTTTACAGCAGAACTTCTTTTTATTCAGCGAAGGTAATAAAACATTTTACATATACATAATACATGTGCAAAACAGGAGCCTAAAGTCTGGAACTCAAAATTTAGCCTGGCAACAACAAACACAAGCATAAGTTACAAAATCCAAAAAAAAAAAACATCAGACAACTCGACAACATCATTCACATCAAAAGAAACTAGTTCTCCACTACCTTTGCCGAGGCAATATTAATGATATACTCAATCTCCTCGGCTACCTCTTTCATTGAAGGTCGATTCTGTCTTTTTTCCTCCAAGCAACCCAATGCCAAAAATGTCACTGCCTTCATCGTCTAGATCTCTGTAGTGGTAGCTCCATTCTTCTGATAGTTGTAATTCAGAATATATTAGATATAATATAAGTGTGAGTTTGTTAAATCTATTAGTTGACATGTCAAGGAATCCGTACTTAGACTATATAAATGGTCTAATGTGTAATTCAGTTTTTTTCAATAATATTCATCTCACCATTTTGAGTGTGTGTGATTCCCTTATTTCTCTCCTTTCTCCAATAGAATTGGTATCGCGAGCTCCATGTTCTAGGGACCAAGAGGGACGAGAGAAGTGGGTTCTTATCTGAGTGTGACTGTAATCAGTGTGAGAGAATTGTGAGATTCAAACACTGTGAGGATCCTTCAAGTATAAACTATTGAGGGTTGTGAGATTGTGAGTGAAGTGATCTTGTTGAGTGTTAATTTTCAAGATTCACGTGATTTCAGATCCTGTGTGAGATTCTTGGCAAATTCTTGAAGAGTTTTTGTGAAGATTGATGAGACAGCATCATGAATGGTCACATACCTGGAAACTTACCAGTTCTTGATGGGAAAAATTGGTCCAAATGGAACGTGCAAATGAGGGCCCTATTTGGATTTTAGGATGTGTATAAGGTTATTCAGAATAGAGTTGAAGAACCTACAGCCACCACATCAGATGCTTAAAGACAAGCGTTGAAGGATTTGAAGAAAAAGGATTGTAAGGCACTTTTTTTCTTGCATCAATGCATTGATTCCGCACATTTTGAGAAGATCGCTACTGCCACAACTTTGAAAGAAGCATGGAACATTCTTGCAAAGGCTTGTTCCGGTGATGACAAGTTAAAGAAGGTGAAGTAAAACACCTTGAAGAGACAATATGAGCTCCTTCAAATGGAAGACAATGAGAGGGTCTGTGATTATTTCACAAGATTGTTTAGAATTGTGAACAAAATGCAAGAATGTGGTGAAAAATTCAAAGATCAAGATTTGATGGGAGAGTTGTTGCAATTGAGGAGGCCAGGGACTTATCTGAGATGAAAATTAAAGAGTTGCAAGCCTACTAGAGGCACATAAGTTGAAAATGAATGAGAGAAGCCCAGTAAAATTTCAAGATCAGGCTTTATATGCTTCAAAACAGAAGCAAGGAGGAAAGAACAAGAAGTGGAAAGGAAATTTTAAGAGGCAGAGCAATAAGCAGGAAGGAAAGAGCTTTTCATTTCAAGGAAAACATGATCATACTGATTCTGATCAGGATCAATCAGAATCATATGGGAGAAAAAGGGAACCAGGATCAAGTAATAAGGGTGGAAAAGGAAAGTTTGACAAGAGTAAGATCAGATGCTACAATTGTCAAGGCTGGGGACACTTTGCAAATGAATGTGGAAGTGCAGATGTAAAAGAGAAGAAGGAGAAATACAGTAAAAATGAGGCTCATATGGCACAAGCAAAGCAACATGATGATAGTGAAAGTGATTCAAACGGAGAAGCAGTTGTATTAATGACAACCACCTGCAACTTTACCAGTAATGGAGATTCAGAAACATGGTATTTGGACACTAGTTTCTCAAATCACATGACTTGTAATTTGAGTTGGCTAGTGAGTCTTGATGATAGTAACAAATGCACTATAAAGTTTGCAGGTCAAAATACTATAAGAAGTGTGGGAATTGGGAATGTTGCTTTCAGAAGGAGTAATGAAAGCCTTGTAGTAATAGAAGAGGTGATGTATGTGCCAGATATGGGGTGTAAGCTGATGAGCTACGGCCAGCTTCTTGAGAAAGAATTTTCAACATCCTTGAAAAACAAGTTTCTAGATTTGCTAGATCTAAGTGATGTGAGAGTGTTTAAAGTCCCATTGTCCAGAAATAGAACTTTTCAAGTGAACATGAATAATGCTGATGTGCAATGTCTGGCATCAACCGTCAATGAAGATGAGAGCTGGCTTTGGCATTCAAGACTTGGGCATTTGAATTTCAAGGGACTGAATAAACTTCAATAACAAAAGTTAGTTGAGGGCTTGCCCAGGATCATAGTTTCTAATAAGATTTGTGAGAGATGCTTGACAAGCAAGCAACCCAGGAACTTTTTCAAATCAGAATCACATGCAAGAGCAACTGAAGTGCTAGGAGTTGTTCACTCTAATGTGTATGGCCCACTGGAAGTGTTTTCAATGGGAGGTAACAAATATTTTGTAACCTTTTTTTATGAGTTTAGTAGAATGATGTGGTATACCTAATTAAAGCCAAAAGTGAAGTGCCCTTTGTTTTCAAAGAGTTCAAAGTGTTGAATGAAAATCACAGTGGAAAGTCAATCAAAATCATTAGAACTGATGGTGGAGGAGAGTACACATCTAATGATTTTGAATCTTTCTGTACTAATCATGGTATAATGCACGAGATCACTGCTTCCTATACTCCTCAGCATAATGGTTTGGCTGAGAGGAGGAACAGGACAATGATGAACATGGCAAGGTGTATGTTGAAAGAGAAGCATTTTCCATCAACTTTATGGGGAGAAGCAATGTCCACTACAACATATATTTTGAATAAGTGTCCCACAAAGAAGATAAAAAATAGAGTTCCTGAAGAAGCATGGACACGAAGGAAGCCTACAATGAAGCATTTGAGAGTGTTTGGGTCACTATGTTTCAAGCATATGCCTGATGAAAGGAGGAAAAAGCTTCAGGACAAGAGTGTACCTATGATACTGGTTGGATATCATCCAACTGATGCCTATAGGTTGTATGATCCGTTAACTCACAAGATCTTCATCAGCATAGATGTTGTGATTGATGAAGATGGCTCTTGGGATTGGAAGAGGAAGTGCACTATCAGCACCTTGTTTGGAGATGAGAACAATGAGACTAGACTCAGTGAAGTAGAAGAAATAGGAGCTGATCATGAAAAACCTGCTGATGTGCATCAGAGACCACAAAGAGACAAGCACCTGCCTTTGAAGTATAAAGATTATCATGTTGATATGCCTAACATTCTTGGGCATGCTGCAGTGGCAGATGAAGAAGAGAAGGAAGAAGCAAAGAGGAAAACAAGTGAGTTTGTGCATTTTGCCTTTTTGGCAGACACTGAACCAATTGATCACAAAGATGCACTACAACAAGATCATTGGAAAGCTGCAATGGAAGAGGAATTGAGAGCAATTGAAAGAAATCAGATCTGGAAACTTGTTGACTTGCCTCCAAACAAGTCTTCAATAGATGTGAAGTGGGTGTTTAAGGTGAAATTAAAGCCTTATGGAATTGTTGCCAAGCATAAAGCAAGGCTAATTGCAAGAGGATTCCTCCAAAGAGCTGGTTTGGATTATTCAGAAGTGTTTGCTCCAATAGCTAGGCTAGAAACCATAAGGTTGGTGATAGCTCTAGCCCACAGTAGAGATTGCCCCTATACCAGCTTGATGTAAAGTCGACATTCCTCAATGGTACTTTGGAAGAAGAGGTCTTTGTGAAACAACCTCCTGGGTTTGAGATCAAGGGTGAAGAAGACAAGGTGTTCAGGTTATACAAGGCTTTGTATGGCCTAAAGTATAGGCTCCAAGGGCCTGGAACAAGAGAATAGATTCCTTTCTTGTCAAACAAGGTTTCCATAAGTGTGAGAAGGAATATGGAGTTTATGTAAAGAAGAATGGCAAAGATGATCTGATAATCTTGTGCTTGTATGTTGATGATCTATTGATCACAAGGAGTAATCAAATTCATATAGAGAGATTCAAGAGGAGTTTGAAATTTGATTTTGAGATTACAGACCTGGGGATATTGTCTTATTTCCTTGGAATTGATTTCAAGGAAGTCAAAGGACTTCTGATTATGCACTAACAGAAGTATGCAACAAACTTGTTGAAGAGATTTAAGATGATGAGCTGCAACCTAGCATCCACTCCAGTTGATCCAGGCTTGGGATTAGTGAAAGATGAGTCAGAAAAGTCGGTGGATAGTACCCTATTCAAGCAGGTCGTAGGGTCATTAAGATACCTCTGCAACACAAGACCAGACATTTCTTTTGCAGTTGGTTTAATTAGTAGGTTTATGGATAATCCTAAAGCCTCTCATTGGGTTGTTGCTAAGAGAATTATGAGATATCTAAGAGGAACACTCAGCTATGGTGTTCTATTTTCTAAGGATTCTGATCAAACTGCTCTCACAGGCTTGGTTGAAATTTTAGAATCTATAACTATGTTGATGGGTTTCTCAGACTCAAACTGGTGTAGAGACAAGGTGGAAAGGAAGAGCACTACGGGATATCTCTTCAAGTTCCTAGGTGCACCAATAAGTTGGTGTTCAAAGAAACAACCTATAGTGGCATTATCTTCCTACCAAGCTGAGTACATTGCAGCATGCTATGTTGCATGCCAAGCACTATGGCTAGACTCTTTACTTGAAGAATTGAAGATAGAAATTTAGAGGTCAGTCGAATTGTATGTGGACAACAAATCCACTATCAGCTTGGCCATGAATCCAGTAGCACACGAAAGATCAAAACACATAGAGACAAGATTTCACTTTATTTGTGAAAAGATGAGCAAAAAACAACTTGACTTGAAGTACTGCAATACTGAAATGCAACTTGCTGATATTCTCACAAAAGGCTTGAAAGTGAAGAGATTCATAGTATTGAGAGACAAGCTTTGAGTGTCATCCATAGAGATTCTGAATAAAGGGGGTGTGATAGTTGTAATTCAGAATATATTAGATATAATATAGGTGTGAGTTTGTTAAGTCTATTAGTTGACGTGTTAAGAAATTTGTACTTAGACAATATAAATGGTCTAATGTGTAATTCAGTTTTTTTTCAATAATATTCATCTCATCATTTTGAGTGTGTGTGATTTCGTGTTGTCTCTCCTTTTCTCCAACATCTTCAACACTGGATCAATGACATCCAACAACTTTTCCTTGGTCACCATCCGATGCACGTAAACCGCCAAGTTCACATCATCAACAGCCCTATTAAAATCTAGTGCCTTCTGAGCTGTCAAAACCTCAAGTAGCACCACTCCAAAACTGTAAACATCACTCTTATCAATCAATTGGTAGTTCCTATAATACTCAAGATCAAGGTACCCAAGGGTCCCCTGAGCACAAGTAGAGATATGACTCATATTTGTCCGAGCCAACCTAGACAAACCAAAATCTGAAACCTTGGCATTCAGCTTGATATCTAGCAGAATGTTGCTGGACTTCACATCTCTATGGTAGATAGGAGGCACAGCCATGAAGTGAAGGTAAGCGAGACCCTCAGCGGTGTCGTGCAACTTGAAGGCGATGAGTCCATGTAAGCCAGTCACGGCCCTTAGGCATTTGACCTTGCAAGTGATCAAGAAGGGTCCCATTTTCTGTGAACTCATAAACCATAATAGGCTGTTCTAGTTCCACGCAGCAACCAAGTAGACCAACAAGGTTGCGGTGGTTAACTTGGCATAATATGCCAACCTCATTGAGGACTTGGTCAGTGCCTTTGGGGTTGCCAAGCTTGGCACACTTGACAGCCACAACAGTGCCATCTTGAAGAATCCCCTTGTAGACTTCACCATAGCCTCCAACACCGAGAAGCCGATCACAGGAGAAGTCGTTTGTGGCTTTCTTTATCTCTTTGCCATTGAAAAGTTTAGCTGCTCTGTCCCCATTACTGGCATTCAGAATCCCTTCACGCTCTTTGGCTATCCGTGCTTGTGCTTCTTTGATGCGCCTGTGGCGTTTGTAGAGTAGAAAGGCAATGATGGCAAGGATGAGTGCAGCTCCAGCCCCACATACTGAACCTGCACATTGTTGCCATCAAAGTTTAAAAAAATAAAAGAAGCCACAAGAAACCAGTGTTCAGAATAGCCATCCAATTTTCATTCAACAAGGTTATTGAGAAGACTTTTTTTTTTCCTCAATGGATGAAATATATGAGCAATTTATCAACTCCTAGTTCACATAAAAATGTACACATTTATTAAGTTCTTTTCATATAAATTAAAACTCTATCTCTTATAATTAACTCAAGGCTTGGGTAGGTAGATGATTCCTTTGACCTGTATTTAAGTTTCAATGCTAGTCCACCTCCCTACGCCGTCACGAGAGAATATATTACTTGGATGACAGGCATGGCGATGCCTAAAACCCTCGGAAAGCAGCTTCTGTTATTTGACTTAGACTCCATAGATAACGCAAGGATTACAAAAGAAATACTAGTATATCTCTATCACTTCACATCTATATCCGTCGAAAAGATAAAATTGAACATTGTAATATCTTACACCTGGAGAGAATGAGGGTGTTTTGATCATTATGTGTAATTTGGAAGAGAATAAAATGCTGGCCAGTTATACGAATCATTAATAGGAAGTCAAGTAATCTTGATCAACACTTCATGTGATGTGACTCTTAAAAAATACTATTAAACACTGGATCCAGTTGAAATAATTCGTTAACGTTAACTTTGAGCTGAGATGAGGATGTGACTTTTTATTGTCTAAATAAATGTCATTTATGGACATTTTTAATTTCAAATAAACTGTCATAGTAATGGCCATTTATTGTGAAATAATAATAATAATAATAATAATAATAATTATTGATGTAAGCCTATATTAAAAATAATTTATACCGGATAGTATCCTTAACAAATTCATTAACATTTGCCTCTTTTTTTTACATAGGACGAAAACAATAAATAATTTGAATTTATTTTTGGCAACAAATAAATAATTTGAATTAAGACCGGTATAAACTATAAATCATCCAAATTCATCGATATTAGGCCTATAATGGTTATTAACTTATTATTACATTTTTTCTCACAATGATATTAATAAGAAATTATCCCTCCGCAAGCAATAATTAATCTTCGTTGGGACTATGCTACCACAAGGAATGAATCATGTTAAAAATAAATATTCAGCTTGTGTATTTATAATTATCAATAAAGATTAGTCACTACTTCCTACAATAAATACTTTGTATCAATATAATAATAATAATAATAATAATAATAATTTAGTGTAAAATAATCATAACAATATATAAAATGGAAGCATTCAAAATTAAATAAAAAATCTAAAATGGACATTCTATATTGTTGACTCTTGGTATAAGTATAAGTAGGGGTAAAATGGGATTTTTGCAAAAACTGGAAAGAGAAAGAGAACGGCGGGAGAAAGAGAACACTTTGTATCAAACATGACTTTTACATAGGGCAGGGCTTACCGTGTCCGCGTAGCAGTCAGTAGGTGATGGAAGGATCTTAGCCTTTGATTTATAATGCCACGTGTTATAAGAATGAGAGTAAAGATGGAGATGTCTATCTTTTTTTAGTAATAGAGAGGATCTAACTCCTTTTATTCACCAAAAAGTAGTTTGAAAAAAAAAATACAAATGATTTTTATACTTTTTTTTACAATTTTTATACTTTTTAATCTAAGCGGAATGACCCATGTGTATGCATGAGTAATCTATATCTATATCTATATAAAACTATATAAAAGAATAGATCGTTTTAAAGTTTAAAATGAACATTCTATATTGTTGACACGTCGCTTGAACAGGAACAAAATGAGAATTTTGTGAAATAGACCGTCAAAAAGTTCAAAATAAACATCCTATATTGTTGATGCGTGCTTAAACAAAGGCAAAATGAAAATTTTGAAAAAATTATTATTGAATGTTAAAAATCAAGCAACCCGTTCATACGCATGGGTAATCTATATCTATTTATATTATTGCACGTCGCTTGAACAAGAGCAAAATGGAAATTTTGTAAAATAAGCCATCAAAAAGTCCAAAATGAACATCCTATATGATTGACACCTCGTTTAAATAAGGACAAAATAAGAATTTTGAGAAATACATATGGGACGGGATGTATACGCGTAACAGCCAACAAGTGAGAAAAAGATCTTAGCCTTTAATTTGTAGTATCGCGTGTTATGTGAAGGATAGTAAAGATGGATATATCTATTTTTTTAAGTAACGGAAAGAATCCAACTCTTTTTATTCAACAAAAAATAATTTCAAAAAAAATACAAATGATTTTTTATACTTTTTCTTACCATTTTCATACTTTTTGAAGTATTTTACTTTTTAATTTAAGCACAATTTCAATATTAAAGACAAAAAAATAGTGGAACGACCCATGCATATGCATGGATAACTACTAGTTTATATATAATTAGGAAAAAATAGTGTTTCAAATCTGTGGACGGTGGGTAATTCATTTTCAAACTTTGCGTCATAGATGAACATTTCATATCTCCTAGAAAAAGAAGAAGAATACACAATCATCTCATCAATTTAAATACATCTAAAACATCTCTCATTTTTCTCCATCTATCTCTTCCTATTACCGGTGGCAGACCTACATGGTTGTGAAGGTGTGCACTTGTACCCCCTCATTTTTTTAAATTCACTAAATTTGTAAATAAAATCTTATATTTTTATATTTTATTTTATTTATATTTATATAATTGAACCCGCTGATTTTATTTTTTATAATTTATACCCATTGACTTAAGGTCTTGGATCCGCCACTACCTATTACATCATAAATCCTATTATACTTACTCTTTTCTCTCTTTTTTCTCCCTCTCTCTAGGTATTAAACAGCATTGGATGTTCATGTAACATTTTTCTTACCTGAAATCATAATATTATGCTGAGTTTCTATTGTCGGTCGAAAACAGAATAGAAGAATTGAGAAAAACACTGGAGTTTGCATTTGAAATTTTTTTATCAATGCCCATACATATTTAAAATGGACCTCAAAGACGAACTTGCATGGATATATATACTAAAGCTAAAGAACCACCCCATAATACCCCCTAAAATACAACTACATGCCAGGGGACAGTACCTAACTTGTAGGGTATCTAATTACACTGGTTAGTTAATACAATTAAAAGAAAATATACACTATGATGAATAATGTTACATGAATGAAAAGGACCCAATACTTTCCTTCCCATGCAAACCAGAAATCTCTATTGGATGTTGTTTAAATGCTAGAGCCAGTCATGATGATTCACACCATGAAAGAATACAAGCATATATACATATGTCATATGTATACCACTAATGTATGTACATATACATATGCATATGGACTTTCATATGATTTTTACCAAACAAAAGAACAGCTAACTAACAAAATTGGGTCATGAGTCTCGAGAAAAGCCACATGACATCAAGTGGGTGATTCCGCCAGAAGAAGAGTATGCCACCAGCCGCATGCAACGTTTTTAGCTACACAACCTTCGATGGTAACTTCAGAAGGGATGTTACGGTCTATCACGTCCCCAAGGCCAAGCTGTCACATTCAGAAATTAAAACTTAGAATAGTATGTTCAGTACCAAGAATGCCAACAATTCAAAAAACAAGTATCAGCTAAAATATGCAATGGTCAGATAGAAATTTCAACAATATTGATTGTTTAAAATATGAAATTAAAAGGAGACACATAAAAATGGTAATGCAATATAAGCACCTGTCCATACTTGTTCCATCCCCAGCAGAAGACTTTTCCATTATCTTGAAAAGGGAAAAAAAAAGGGAGAGCTAATAAGAATCTATTAATAATAGACACGCAAATTTCCATCTAACAAAATACAGCATCGATGAGCTCAACATGATTAGTAACTAGCCTCGTAAGTATCCAAGACTAATGCCAAAAAGAAGATCGTTTGTGACTTGTGAAAGCAGAAAACAGTAATGCACAGTCTGAATTTGAAGTCCTGCTTTGCCATTTTATTCAGTTACATTATGGTAGAAATATTTTCATTGGGTGGGCTTAGTAAATTATAGAGACTACATTTAACTAACAATTTGCAGTCAATCCTCCCCAAAGATTATTCCGTTTCAATGTTTCCACCTATGTCACTGTGGACTTCACAAGATTAAAGAATGTTTCACCAATTAACCACCATTTCACAGTAGCATCATCACCCAACATTTTTTAAAGAGAAAAAAAGACTACCTGTTCTATTATTTTCTATCGTTCCAATCAGTTATATTGGCAAAAGGTAATGCAACTAAAGGACAAATAGCAATCTCAAAACTTTTGGGCAAAGGCGCTAAAGAATAAATTATGAAAGAAAAAGGATAATGTTAAGTGTTCACCGTCAATATTTGAACAATAAAACCTTCCAGATTCTATTATAGAAAAGAGATGAAGTTGAGAAATCAAGCAGGTATTCAAGTCTAGCAGTATTTAGCTATGCATTAAAGTGACTTTAGTCTTGGAAGGATAGATTTCCCTACATGGTTATGCAAATGCCATAAGCAGTTCGGTGTGTTAAAGTATACCTGCTATTAGAGCAGTGTGACGAGCCCCACAAGATATCCTCTTTACATTCACATTTTCCAAGCTCGGACAATCCAAGAGCCTCGGTATAGTCTGCTTCAAAATTCAAGATAAAAATTAACATCACAGAATGCTTCAATTCAACTACCTAAGAACATGACATGCATTATGGAGCTTTAGGTGACAACAATAATGATATTGGTAGTTACAGTGCACTGGTGAATAATATAATCACATCATTATGTTTGATTTTTTTAAGTTAATGACAAGAGAGGAAAATCTAAGGGATGGCAAGGGCATACCTCAGCTTGATCACCACCAGTTCCCAGCTGTCCAAACTGGTTTCCACCAAATGCATATACATCACCATCCACAGATGTACACACAGTATGCCACAGTCCTGCAGCAACTCCCTCTATTTGAATACCCAATAAGGAAGATACGCAACTCGGGCTCAGTTCATCATCTGTACTTCCTTGCCCACACTTTTCCAACACAAGATGACATTAATTTAGAATAATTAACAAGCATTAGCATGCAACAACAAAGAGAGCGAATAGAAATATAAATATTGTAAAGTAACAGAATAGATATTATCCCTTGTTAGAGTGAACCTCATCTTCAACATCTACATTGCTTTTGCCCACCATATTCTACTTTACCTACATGTTGATCCTAAACAATGGTTAACAGTTGATGATATAGAAGGTGAATATATTTCAACTGACCAAACTCTTAAGTATAATTTAGTTAATTCTAATGCAATGAAGCCTCAAGCAATCCTAGGCTAATCAGCTCACAGAGTCACAATTTTGATCAGCTGCATTTTACTAATTCACAGTACCAGGGAAGTATTAGCTAGCAAGAATAAACATGTGGTGATGTGCAAACTTAAGCAATAGTTTACACCTAAAAGGAACTTAATGGTCTGCCTCTAGAATGATTCATCAGCGCAGAATATGCTTTTCTAATGAAGGCCCAAGCAAACTAGCACAGATTAGAACACATCAGAGAGGAAATTATTTACAGGTAACACTGATGAAATTTTGAGGGAAGGAAAAGCTCTACATGTGTAGTGTTGTTAACAATATATGTAGTTAGGTAGCCACAAAAGAAAAGGGAATAAGTGGGTGGTAACTAGACAAAGTTTACACGCCAAATAGGATATGTAATTTGAGAAGAGAAAAAGATCCAAAGATATCCCAAGTTCACCTTAAATTACCTGTCCATAAAGTCCCCAACCAAATGTAAGAACAGCTCCAGCATCTGTCAGTTCAAGAGGAACACATTGGGATATCAGTATATTATGAATTGTAAAATTCACCACAACTAGATGAGCAGAATTTTAGGAAATAATAAGCAATTATGGAAGTTGTGACCAAATTTCTATATTGTAAATTTTTTAACTACTCAACTCTTAATCTAGCATCTAAAAAGACTCAGTGTTCATAGATATTTCACATATTTATTAGGATATAGTTTCTCCCTTTCATCATCAAATCATACAATTCCTGATCTAATTGTACCATCTAATGTAGAACTATTTTTCTCTTTCTAAACACCAATACCAGTTAGGAAAATAGCATTACGAATGAACGTGGATATTCTGACTTTTGGTTCCAGAAAGAAACTAATGCAGACTGTCCAGAAAGATATTAACTTGAGATACAGAATAGAATACATGATACACATTTACCTGTGATTACTGCACTGTGTCGACCTCCGCAGGCAATTCCCTTAATATAACTTCCAGGAACTCTGAAATTTTGCCCATCTGAACTTATGCTTACTCGAGCCATATCTTTACCATAAGAAGAGGAATTAATACAAGGAACTAGATGAGGAGAGGACACCATTCGTATTCTAGAACCCAAACCAAGCTGCCCTTCACCACCATAGCCCCAACCCCACACCTGTCCTATATCTGAAACTCACAGAAAATTACAATCAATGACATGTCTTAGATTGCATAACTGATCTTCCATAACACAAAAAGTTCTGCTTCAACCAAAAGATTATCACATCATATACGAAAATAACAGATAAAATTTTAGACCTAGGTTGACAAATAGTTCATAATAAAGTCAATACCTGACAATGCTAAGGTATGGCGACCACCAGCAGCTACACTTGCTATCCTTACACCAGGATTTAGTGTGACAAGACATGGCAATGCAGTCTGAGTATCATCACTAGATGATGAGGTTTCAGCTGTTTGCTTTGCTGAAGATACTCTTCTTCTCTTTGAACTTTCTTCTCCACTGGTACCAGAGGCAGTTCCTCCAGTAGATTTTGAACCTTGAGAACGAGGGCTCACTGTTACAAAACCACTCCACATCAGTTAGATAGATAAAGGCTAAGTATCTTTTTTTTATCATTCATCATAAAGGGGAAAAACTCTTCTTTTTCCTTTTAGGTTCTCAAACACCCTATCCAATATCATAACAGTTCCCCTCTTGCTCCTTTTAGTACACTTTGGCTACCTTAGATCACCTCCTGGGAGGGAGAGGTAGCTGTAGACAAATGGTCATTACAAAGAGGTCAAACATACCTTGCTCCGTCAAGAATGAACTTTGCCTTCTGGGTACATCCTTTTCAGGGCTTACCCCAGTTAATGATTCACCAAACACCTTCCCAGAGGGTACACATTCCCTCCATCCCCATGTGTAAACTTCTCCACAATCTGCATAGGAACAACAAAACAGGTATGTAGGATGGCAGAAGTAAGAAAACATGATGGACATACAATCTCCAGAATCCATTTTGGATTAATTAATTGTGAAATTTTGCAAGTATTTGGATAATTTATCCAGCAGGACAATACTACCAATTCAATTAGACTTTATCCCTTCCCCTTTCAATCACATTATGTTCCTTCGTTGCAAGGCAAGATAAGTAAATAAACCTTACCCGTCACAGAAACACAATGTGCCCATCCAGCTGCAGCTTTAACAATAGTCACTTCAGTTGGAAGAGGGAAAGGCTCTGGAGTTTCCTTTACAAATAAATTATAAAATGTTAGTTGAGTGAAAAAGAAACGAGAGAAAACAGTACCACTCTAAATGGTTATGCAATATGCATTACCCCATGTTTGCCAGATGTAACATAGCTTTGGCCTAAATCATCTGTTGAACCCCATGTTATGAGCTTTCCAGGCTCTGATCAAGGAAGAAAGTATAAGTAATGATGATTCCTTTACGTTATAAGAAAAGGGAAGAACAGAGAGATATGCATTGGGATAACTCCCTTCAAAAGAAAACAAAATAAAAAAGAACAAGGCTGACCTTAATTACTAATACAATAACATTTAATAAATAAATAAAAGAATTACACTCATACTGAAGACATTAAACAATAAACATAAATACCAGCATATTAGAAGAACAAACAATAAGAAGTTCCAACAAAGTGAGAGTGTAAAAGATTGACGAAAATAAGTAAAACCACTTCAAGTGTTATAAGGTTGACTTGGTGGTTAAAAGGAGAAGGGGAGCGCCAGAGGTTGTTGGTTCGAATTTCTCCCATCTTCTTATATTTAACCAACTTAACAAAAAAAAGAATAAGAATAGCCTGTGGTGGAGATGAGCATTTAACAACAAAAGCTCAAACAGAATAATTTAATCAAACAAAAAACTAAGTGGCTATTAGGCAAAACACTAGAATCAGTTCTTCCCGCTGTTGCACAAGTTCCAAAGTAAAACCTATGGTTTAAATTAATTTGGACGCATCTTATGGTGCAAAAAAAATTATTCATTTTTAAAAGAGGCACCATACGAGAACTTCCCTATCAATCCTAATACTACTGTCGCTTGAACACACTTAATTATGAGGGAATTCAGTGCATTATTGCTGGTTACATTCAAAATTAACTTTAGCAGTACCGATGTTACCTAACTTCAAAATATACGGGAAATTGTTTAGGCCCACAGAGAGACACACAGTTTCATCGAAAAAGGAAAAGGATTTTGTCCAAACAAAACCATACACACACCAAAAAGGACTATTCCGAGAACAACATCAGTATGCAGCTCCGGCTACTGAACGGAGTCCAGTGAGGTTAGATTCTCACTCCATTAAAATGGAAAGAGACAACAGATGCAAAATCCCAAGTTCTCATTTCAAGCTTCTCAACAACATATAAAGAAACAAAACAACACAGATATAACGGAGAAGCAATCACTTCCATTACCACAGCAAAAAAAAAAAAAGAAGAAGAAGAAACATTTTTCCCCCAAAATCTCAAATTAAAAAAG
This sequence comes from Glycine max, assembly GCF_000004515.6. Classification (NCBI taxonomy): domain Eukaryota; kingdom Viridiplantae; phylum Streptophyta; class Magnoliopsida; order Fabales; family Fabaceae; genus Glycine; species Glycine max. The sequence continues at coordinate 2,672,140 of NC_038254.2, forward strand.
AAAAATGGAAATTAAAAAGAGTTAGGTACCAGAGATAGCCATGGCGAATCCACAACCACCGCCGCAGACATCCTTCCAAAAGTAACCAGAGGGCGGAACCCTAACAAGAAGCGGCGTCAACAGAGGCGTCCTCTGCGGCAGAGCTCCGGGCAGGTAACCCCACATGTACACCAAGCTCTCCTTCTCCACTTGCATTGCTTCACTCCCCTCGCCATTCATGCCGATTCCCACCAATAGTAAAATCTCTTCTTCCCCTTATTTTCAGTTGTTTCCGTTTTAAAAAAATGCGGAAAGTGCCCCCAATCCTTTTCAGTGCTGGTGGGCGTATCATTTTCGGCGTAGGGCGGGTGCCACGTCGGATGCTCACGTGGTTCCTCTGCCACGTGTCGCCTTTCTGGCCGCTATATCTTGCGTCGATTTCTGGCCATTATTTTGGGCGCAACTTTCTGGAAGGTCTCTCAGCCTCTCTCCTAACGCCCCCCGAGGCCGTGTGGGTTACCGGCTACCGTGTTCGCTCCCTCCTCGCGCCACGTGTTGCTCCCTCCGTACCCTCCAATGATTGCATATCGCCACGTTTCGACCTCTCCGTGCGACACGTCAGCGATGGTTGTGACGCTGTGATGTGACGTGATGTGGTAGCGTCATTTCAGCCCATGGTTTCCTCGTTTCTATTATTCTCAAAAGAAAACGCTAACTATTATTTTTAAGTTATTGATTAAAAAATTATTAGAATGCTTAAAATTATATTATTTATTATTTTTATAATAAATATTTTTTTAATTCCTTAATTAATACCTAAAAATATGAATCAGCGATACCCACCTGAAAACTTGGATGTGTCACCGTGTGTTTAGCTAATTAAAGGCTAAAGCTATATTAGTATTAGGTTTCTTGGGGGAGACAGCAACTATGAGGATGATCGCTCTAAGTTATCAGTTATATTCTTTTTATGGAAAAGAAATCATGTGGTGTTTGATTATGAACCATTAAGATTAGTTTTATATAAATCTTGTTCTAATTATAAACTTCCCTTCGCCATTTTGGATCATATACTATAATAGTACATGAATGTGTGTGTTTGTGCTAATCTAATCGATGTTGCGTGACCAAAGTCTCGTGACTTTTGTTTATTTTTTGGGGGGAGCGAAATTGACAAGTTGTTAACGGAGAAAACAACTGTGCTACTTTGATTGGTGTGTAGCTTACGTAGGTCACTCGTCCGACAAATTTGATTTTGAAAATTGGACTTTACGTATACGAGTTTTGTTCAACTACTAGTTTCATATTTTCTTGCTTTTCTAAGTTCTATTATTATAGTTATACATTATGTTTTAATATTTGTCACTAGCCAACAGTATTATATTTAATATCCTTTATAATTATACATTATATATGTCAAAAACAATTGTTTATGATTAAAGAAAAAAAAATTGCCTCGCTTTCATTTTACACAAAATATTTTCCTAATAACAACAGCAGAAGCCATTCTTTTTGTTCTTGGCGTTTTCCCCTTGTAAACGCATTGAGCTATTTTCAGCATATGCTTAGTTTTCTTACTCCCCCCTCTATTTTTGTTTTTGGTGCTCCACCACGGCACTACGACCACTTACAACTTTAATGTGCATATAATTAAATACTGGTGAGTGGTGGGGCTGACTGTGATTTTCAATTTCGGGCTTCTATGTGAGAGTTAACAACACCAAAAAGAAAAGCATCATGCATGTTTCGAAGGTTTTGGAAAAGACTTTCCAATGCTATATGGTATCATTGTCAACGTGCTAGTGCGTGTGAATATATATATATATATATATATATATATATATATATTGCATTAAACAGCAGGGATTTTTATTGCATACTAATGTGAATATGGTATAAAAATATTGGATGTAAATTTAAGTATTACATGAGCTTTTATTTTCTCTTTTACATGAGTCTAGTTTCATTCAAACCAATGTAACAATGGTAAAATACGAAATTAAGTAATCACCATTTTCAAAACTTTTGGCATATTCGTCATCTGCTTGCAACGAAAAGTCTAGACCTAGACCCACCTGAGCATTCCATTTACATCAACTTCAACAAACGTTTATTAGTCACGTCCAAAGTCTGAAGTAGTAGGACAAGAAGAAGAAACGCGTTCAATGGAATTGGAAAGTGTAAAAAGCAAATACACAGAACCCCATAGCCACAGGGTTTTCTATTGGATCCCTTTAATCATCACACACTGCTCCTTCTCCACTAATTTGTTTTGTGGCACTATAACACTTCTCACACTAATTTCAACACATGGGCATTAACAAGCCACCTCAATTAGAAAACACCATGCCCAATAACAGTTTGTAAATTTGGGCCCTCTTTCATCTATGTGGCTACGAAGCCATCGCCAATAACCGTACGGACTGGGTTCTTAGGTTGAGAAATAGGTAATAATTGAATGTGGCTGGGCCCAGGGTAAGGTGATAGGCAAGTGCTTCTTAATCGTTAATCAAGTTATACAGACAAAAAGTTATATAGAACCGTTGGATGTTTGTATTGACAATCATTAGAGGTTGGTGTTATCTTATGATAGGTTGTTGATTATCAATTATTTTGATTGTCCTAGTCTTTATCCTTACCTGAAAAGTCATGGCCATCGAATTTGAGAGGAAACTCCCAAAGTCATTTTTTTTTTTTGTACATGCTCTCAACTGAGTATAATATAGAAGAACTCGACCTAAATATAATATACAAATTAGAATAATTATTTTTGACGAGAAAACGTTCTTTAGGAATTATTTATCAAAATTTGAAATGTTTTTATGCATGTAAGTTATCCATGATATTTTCAAAAAAATTTGTTTAAATTATAAAATTGCGTGTCTGTTTATATGCATTCAATTTAGACATGATATTTGCACTTGGAATTTAGTTCCACACACTATTACAACCAAAAACATGCAATAAGAACTTTGTACAGTGAGAGTAACATAACTGTTACATTTTTTTCTATTTAGATTTTCTTATGTTAGATTTTCTTATGTTAGATTTTTATATAATTTTATAATGTGAAAATTCTATATTTATCTCATTCCTAATAAATATTTACAAATTTTGATGTGGTTCAACTTATTATTGTTATTAAGAAAAAATACAAAATTTTCAAGAGAAAAAAAAAGGCTATAAACTAATAGCGTAAAATGATTTTATATTATCATTCAATCAAAAATCAATAGTAAATTTGATAACTTTTATAAAATTATCTTAAAAGTTATACCTACGGAAATTTCTGATTGAATGATAATGTAAAATTATTTTATAGTGTAATAACTTGCCATTAAAATCAATTTTCAAATGCAAAGACCCAACATAATATAATTTATCCCCACCTGCATGTGTGCCTCTCTAGATAACTTGAAGAATCAATTTATTTTAATGTTAAATTATGTGATTAAAATTAATTTGGACATGCATTTCAATTATATTAAATAATCTAAAACTAACTTTATTAAACTTAATTTCATAACTTTAAACCAAAAGTCATTTGCACAAGTGATTCGACACTTAGATCTTTCAATTAAGGTTGAAATTCAATATGAGATTCAATTAAGTATGGAGAGTCACAACTAGGGATGTCATTTTATTTCAAGAAGGATCAATCTAACGAGAAGAGGATTAGTTAAATGTGAAATATAAGCCTATGGTATCTCCTAATTACACACAAAACTTAAGTTACATGTGATTTATGATTATTTTATATGAAATCATTATATTGCTTTTAACATAAGATAGAAAATCTATACGAAACATTGTATTTTAATTAATTTGACTACATGATAATGAACAAAAAATAATATATGAATTTTACAAAATGGCTTGTATTCTTTGGGTTCCTATATTTCATTGCTCTATTCTGCACCACCATTTTCTTTTACTCTTCCACCGGTTTTTTCTTTTACTATGTGTGTGCGCATATGTTTCAATGTACGATCCAAATGTCACTTCCTCATCGAACCCTTCTAATCAAGCTATTGTGTTCAGACTTAATTTTCAGTGGTAAGCCTTTAGAGGAGCTCAAGCTCGGAATGAATGGTGTTTAAGCAATATATTCTACCCAAGCTTGGGTTGACCCATGATATTAGTATGAGAGATAACAGCTGAAACCCTAATGTATATGATTCAGTGACTTATTGTGGGTAGATTCTATGTCTGACTTTTAAATAAAATAATCATGGAACCTATGTGTTTATATGCATGTAATTTAGCCATGATATTTTCAAATTTTGGTTTGATTTCTAAAATTGGGTGCCTATTTTTTTTTCATATAATTTAGACGTCATATTTTCAAACATGTTATTTGGAATTTAGTTTCCACACACTATTACAACCAAGACAAACATTAATGATATTCTCTTTTTAAGACTCTCTTAATGATTGGTTAGAATTGATTGAAAATGATTATTTCTTATAGGTTTAACTTCTCATTTAATAATTTTATCTCATAATTTATATTAAATGAGAAGTAAAATCTACCAAAATTGATGATTTCTAATAAATTCTAACCAATCATAGTGAAGAGTGTAATAAGGAGAGAGTGTCACTAGTATTCCTCTTTTAACCAAAATATGCAATAAGAATTTTATAATGAGAGTAACATTTACATAATTGTTACATTTTTTTCTATATGGATTTTTGTATGTTAGGTTTTTATATAATTTTATGATGTGAAAATTCTATGTTTATCTTATTCTTAATAAATATTACAATTTGATGAGGTTCAACTTGTTATTATTATTATTGAGAAAATAAATTCAAGAGAAAAAAAAGTTATAAATTGACTCTGTAAAAAAAAATTTATATTATCATTCAATCACAAATCAATGATAAGTTTGTTGATTTTTATAAAATTATCTTAAAAGTTATACCAATAATAATTTATGATTAGATAATAATATAAAATTATTTTATACCATCAATGCAACAATATTAAACTCAAATTTCTAATACAAAGATCCAACATAATATAATTTATCCCCACCTGCATGTGTCTCTCTTTAGATAACTTGAAGAATCAATTTATTTCAATGTAAAATATGTGATTAAAATTAATTTGGACATGCATCTCAACTACATTAAATATTATAAAACTAACTTTATTAAACTTAATTTTATAACTTTAAACTAGAAGTCATTTGTATAAATATTCGACAATTAATCCCTCAATCAAAGTTTAAAATTTAATTTGTAATTTGGATATATCGTAATTAGAAATATTATTTTACTTCAAGATGGGTCGATCTAATGAGAGAAAAATTAGTTAAATCTTCCATAAGAGTCTCAGGTATTTCTCCTGATGACACCAAAATTACATGTGATTTGTGATTTTTTGTTATGTGAAATCATTAAATTGCTTTTAACAGAAGAGAAAAAATGTATTCGAAACATTTTATTTTAATTACATTGACTCCATAATAATAAATAAAAAAGTACTATATGAATATAAAAAAATTGACTCCACAATAGCATTTGTAAAAGAAATAAAGATTCTTGATAACTTTTAATTGGTGTTCCTTTACCAAGTTATCTTAATCATTGACTTTCGGGTGTATATTGAGTTTCAAAGGTCCATTTCATTCAGCATTATAAAGTGGCTTCTAATTGGGTTTGGGACCAAGGATTAAAGGTTCATGTGCGAAAGTAGCCAACGAATAGAGAGCCATTATTTAACTTCAATTTCACGAAGGGTTTTAGACTTTTGGTGTCATGTGTGACAAACTGACACTGACAAAGCATCTTAGCAAAAGTAATGCAATATTTTTATAATTTTTTAAAATTTATAAAGAAAATATTCAATAAATTATATAGTTAATATCTTACTAATACTTTTTTATTTAATAAGTATGAATATTATTAAAATAGTGCTGTAGAAAGATGTAGAGTTACTCTTAAAGATTTTTATATAAAAAAAAAACTAGAAGCGTTCATAAACCAACCCTTTCCAACAAAAATTTAAATAATTGATAAAAAGAACGAAAAACCAAACAATTTGAAAACTAAAAAAAATTATTGGATTTGATCAAATTTCAAATTTAATTTTAAAAGCCAATTCAATTGAATCCAAACTGAACTTATACATATACATATGTATATATATTATTATTATATATTTATAAAATTATCACATAACTTATATTTATTTATAAAAATATATTTAATTAAAATTATTTTTACAACTATTTGAATAAATGTGTATAAATGTAATTAATAAATGTAATTATCTAGTTATGTAAATTTATTCTTTAACGGTATATATTTAAAGATTTATACTATTATAAGCATCAAATAGTCTAATATTTTCATCAGTACTAAGATTTCTCTATGGTTTTAGCAATTGGCATTTCTTATCTTAAAATCGAATAGTTTTTTAATTTAAAATCGATCCAAATCAATCTTTGAACACTCCTCAAAGAAAATGTTAATGGAAATTTTCATAATATTTTATAAAGTATTAAATAAAAAATAATATATTTAGCATTTTGAAAACACAAAACATTTTATCCTAAATTTAACAAGTATGAAAATTAGAAGAAAAAAAATGAGATTTAAAATTATTCACCACATGCATAGTGTCTGAAGTTTTCTCTGAGAAAAATATAAAACATTTATCCATCCATTATCTATCTATCTATCTATCTCTCACTCTGTATTATTCTCTTTTCATTCATCATTTTAGGGTGAACGTTCCAGTGCTCTTTCTGTAAATTTTCCTACATGTTATTCGTTGGCCGAGCGATCACGTTCTCCATTATGGACTTCCCTGCTAAATGTTTGAAGTAAGTGTGTAACTAAGATAAACTTCCCTACCAATAAATGTGGAAAAAATGGAGAATGTTAATAATAGTGCTTTTTGTCGCGAACAATGACATTACTGATAAAAATCAGTGGTTGGATATATAAGATTGACCCAGTAGTTAAAAAAAGATGAAGAAGGAAAAAAGAAGGAAAAGAGAAGTCACGGATTCAAATCCTCCTACATTTCTAACAAAATTAACAAGTTAACATTCGTTGATAAAAATAAAAAAACTAGAGAAAATCAGAGGAAAAAAATATATAAAGAATAGGCCAATGGACCAAGCCGAATTTGATAGCTATGCCTAGCAAGCATACGAGTGTTTGCATTATCGGTTCCTTGTCTTCGGCCTAAGTTCCCTCTCAACTGCGTTCACTGCTGAAAGCAATACATTAGTACACAACAAGAAATAGTTGTAATTTAAAATTACTACCATTAGTAATTAACGCATAATAACGTTACTCAAGAGTTCTAGGTAGGATATACCATGAAATCACATCATATCCTTGGTCATTTTTTCTCCCTCCTCTATTTAAACTTTTCAGCTACTTTGTCTCTGAATCAGATACAGATAGACAAGGCTGTTTATCAGAAAATGGTGAGATGGATTTGAAAATTTTTTATATGGCAGGAAGTACCGACAGATTGAATCATAAACCCAGTGGTTCAAGTTTGGAAATTGGAACCTTCACTGGAAATCCTGACACTCGAGGATAAACAAGTTCTATCATTCATCTATTTTTTCACTTAACAAGAGTGTTTTCTTCCAAGGCGACATTATAAAAAACAAATATATCAGCTATTTACTTTTTATTAACGTCATCAAACATGATATACCCTACATTAGAACTGCTCTAATGTCAAACTACCATTGAAAATGCTGTCCAAAGTAGCCCCTTGAGACAAGGTGCGAAGGCCAGAAAACTTGACATATAAAATCTCAGGGATCAGGTGGAAATGAAAATGGTGAATCACTTACATTGACAGGACTAGGGGGTTAACTATATCACACTTTTAAGTTTTAAAGGTTGCAGATTCAGATTGTAAACTATGCTTATGTCCGCCTCCTTACTCGCCTGCCATTTGGATTAACTGATTCAGCAGCTGCCCCGTCTGCTAAATCTTGCCCATATATGCTACTGCCACTTCTCTTTCTGCTCAATGTCTGGCCTGAGTTATCATCCACTGATGCAAATGTCTCCAGCAATTCCAACAGCATTGAGGGGCAGCTCTCTTTCAAATGCACAAAAGCTTCTGACTGCATTACAGCTGCACAAGGTGTAACAATATATCACTGAAAACTCAAAGTTTGAAATTCAAGGGGCCCAAAAGGCACTAACAGTAAGGAAATAAACTCCCCAAGAGTATGAAGTGAGCCAAATTTAAGCGACAAGACACAAAAACCTGAAAGTATTTGAGTTTTTGAAAACAATACACGAAACATTTATTTCTAGAGACCCACAGACATAAAGCCAGTAACTCACTGTTAAAATCTGGATAATTGACACACCACCATTTCCTTTTATCCTAACACCAATTAATTAATAAAGAAGAAAAACGTAAGGACATTAGTCGTTGATAGGAATAGGATACCATATAAAAAAAGTACAGATAACAAAAGTGGTTAAAAAAGTTACAAGTCATATAAATTAAAATTATAAAAAAAACTACCATCAGTTGAATAAATGACATGGTACAGAAATAAAATTATCCCTCTGTATGTAGAGGGAGGAGGGGTACAAGTTTAAATTAAGTGTAAAAAGTAAATTGACAGAAGCTGCAAAAATAACAGGTTCCAACAAATAAACAAACTTACTTTCTCAAACTACAGAGTACAAGGGAGCACCAAAGGGTAAGAAAATTTCGCTTGAACTTTGAACATTAAAGTTATACACACCCTACTAACTGAATAGATGATGAAGAACTTGTTATTTGAATGAGCAATGCAGTAATCTTGTAACTAACACAGCATAGAAAAGGGCCACGTATGGCAACATCATAAGCATAACAGAACTAGATCTCTGGATGATTGTTATGTCAAGTTACAAGTTTATGGCTTTATGCCACACTGGATGACAACATATATCTAAGCCAAACACATTTTTAGCTCAAGCAAGCTCAACACATCAATAATTAGTGTTAGCTTATTCACAAAACAAGGGATAAAATTATTCATGCACGAAACCTATATAAATGTTGCATTTTATGTGCATGCACATGTGGGTGCACACAGACACATAGAGAACCACATCCTTCTCACAAAGTAGATACTTAAGTTTACTTCTATTGTTCCCTTAAATCAATATCTTTTCATTTTCCCTCTTAAACAAAGATAACTAGGGAGCATGTGGGAAGAAATCTACTAAACAATGAACAGAAATAAAAATGAAATTTAAAACCAAGCTTACAGAAGGAAGGAATGGGATTCAAAAGAATTTCAAGTTATAATTTATTTTGAATGACATTGTATATATTATGAATAATGAAAGTAGAAAATTCACATTATACTACCAAAACACAGTAACAAACTCCTCGAATTATTATTAGAAACCTAAACCATAACCCACTTAAAAGTTTTAACAGAATACCGTCGCTCATAATGTTATTTGACCATATAGCATATCAAACATCTATCCTATCAACTTAAAGAGACTAAGAGAAACAAGAAAATGTACTTAATTTGGAAAGTGTCAGGAAACATCAAGACTGCAATACACATTATGCTAATTTCCAAAAGAATCTTAAGTTGAAACAACCACGAATTTTTACGTTCATATTCTAAAACGATACGCACCTCCCAAGTTTGCAGGATTTGCAATATATTTTAAACAGATTGCCTTAAGCTGTGGACAGTGATGTTGCTCTGCCAGCGCAAGTGTTGTGGCCACATTGTCAGTATTGATTTCTTCACACAATTTTGATTCGCAAAGCAGTTTGAGCCGATCAAGATTATAGAGATCAGCAGCAGCCAAGAGATGCTGCACCATGACGGTGTATGAGCACAAGGGCATTGAGTCCATAACCTCATATATGCCAGGAAGTTTGTCAGAGTAAACAAAGAGAAGCATTGCCTGGAAAAAACAGATGAAAGGATTTTCACTTAATCAATCTGATTAACAAGATAATATGAAAGAATAATTAATTCAGTTAGAAATTGTCAGCAAGCATATAACATGATGAATACTACTACAGCTGCAGGAACTGACTATGTCTTAAAAAACCAAACACAATTTTCTGAGTATTGGAATGGAATGAGATTACAATTGACATAAACAGATCTCATTAGTCATCACTCAACAAAATACTCATGCTTAGCCATTTATTTCACATACAACATTCTCCATACTAAATGATTGCAATTTAACAAGCGAAGTTGTTAATTAAACAACTTATTTTGTTCCACCACAAAAAACTATTTCGGCAAGATACACCTAGTTCCAACCGACTGCTTCAGAAACAAAAGCAAACACAAATAGGTCAGACTCTGAAACTAAGAATAAAGAAATAATTAAAGTTTCACAGTTCATATGTCACAAATAGAGTAAGATGGCTATTTATCATGATGTAAGAACAAGCTCAATTATTTCACAGTTCAGATATTACAAATGGGAGTTAATAAGAGTTGAAAGCTACCTTGAAGATAAAGGGCTCAATATCCTCTACCACTACTTCCTCTAAGGTAGGATCCCCAACAAGCCCAAAAAACTGGGCTCTAAACACAGGAGATCGGGCTGCAAGTATCAACTTATGAGCTTTGAAGCTTTCACTTTTGACCTTGAAAAGTATGTCACAACCGACCTCAGATTCCAACAAGTCCTTAAAATCCCGGCCCATGTCTGACTGTGGCACAATAACACCCTGTTTAGATCCCTCAAAACGAGTTTTAACAACACCAACAGTGCAATGCATGACAAGGCAATCATTTTTTAGATACTCTGAGGTTTCCAGTTGTGTTCTTCTGAAGAAGCGTTTGTAACCCCTGCAATGAGCAAAGAAAAGTTAATTGCAGGAAACACCCAAGACCAGATACAACCGCATTCTGTCCACCATCCCCAAAAAATTAAGTCAAATATAGATAAATAAAATTACAATAACTATTTTTAAATGCATTGCTCCTCTCTAACTTTATATACATATAGCACACAATTCAAACCCTAAACCCCAAATAAGCCATTATTCCAAATTTACAATCAAGTCAATGACAATAACAAAAAAATAAGCAAAGAATGATGAAAAAATGCCCACCAAAAAAAAAATGTTGAAAAAATTCAAGGTACCACAAGCTGCCAGTATACTTCAACATGCAAGGACCATTCTTAAGAAGGTGATCAAAATGTTAATAACAAGAACCACCAAGACCAGAGATAAAAACCTTCTGCCCGCCAGCCCAAAAAAAAAGGCGAAATACAACCAAAATCATAAACAAATTAAGAGACTAAGTTGCCCTGTCTCAGGATTTGACTCCTTTGAAGTGAGCAGGGAACTTTAGATGATAAAGTGCATTTAAAATCATGGTTCTAAATTGCGGTCCGCAACAGCAATAATATTGCGGTTGCGGAGCTGCCCACAATCGCAGCAGCCCACAATTGCGGTGTGAATTTCAATCACACAAAATGCCACTATGCAGCCACAATGGAAGCAGAATGGAGCCACAAGGGAACTTCAACATCATTTTATTCCACTTTTTTGTTTAAAAAGACAAATATTCAGATTTCAATCTTATATTCTAACTTCTAAGTGCCAATGGTCAACTGCGTGTGGCCATATAGGATGTTGAGGGATATCAAATCTTAAAATGAATGAAAAGTTGTACTACCTTATAAATAAAAGATATAGCAATAGTTAGAACAATTACAAAAAAAATTACATTGAATGCAAATATAAAATAATTTCACGTCGCAGCGATCACAATGGTCGCAACCACAATTTAGAGAATTAATTAAATATAGTAATGCACATATATACCCAACAAATTATAAAGTTATTAAACTCTGATCATCAGTTCACATGCCAACATCACTCAATTCAGAAAACCCTAAACCCCAGAATTTCTCTATATCACCATTCCCCACAGCCAACCCGTTATTCCAAATTTCAGAATTGAGGGAATCGATGGTACCAACCACATGCTGCCTTTATACTTCAAGGTATAAGGTCCACTCTCGAGAGGGCGATCGAAATGGCTATGAACTTTATCATTCCCCTTCTCACTCTGATCCACCAGCGTCAACTTGAACAAAGCCCTAACATCGGTTCCGTCGCTAGCGAGCGCAATAAAGACCGAAACGTACATGGAATTGTCCTCAGGGTTCTTCCCATCGGGGTAGAAGTAAATAGCCCAATCGTAACCACCAACGGTGAAAGTGTCGCTCATGATGTACTTTCCAGCACCCATCCCTTTGGCCAAAGAGTAACCCTTTATCGTGAATTGGTGCGAGCCGTTCACGGTTTCGCTGATCGAACGCGAGCACGAAGAACCTTCCGAGAAGGGCTTGAAATCCCCCATCCGCTCCTCCTCCAATTCCGCCATCGCAGCAAACCCTAGCGACGGTGGTGGTGGCGCATCGATGAATGGGGCGGCGAAACCCTAATTCCCCTAGCTGGGGGTGTGGGGAATTGGAATTGGGTGAAGTGAGGGCAGAATTCGGGAAACGGAGAGAGGAGAGGAAGAAGGGAGAAACAAGTTACGTTACGAATACGAAACTTGTATTGTGTTGTGTTGTGTTGTGTTGCGGTTTGAGGTTTTAGAAAAGAAAGAAGAAATGAAGGAGTTAAAGTGAGGTTAGAGAGAGGGAGGTAACATTATTTCATAACACAACAAGGCAACATAACGAAACAAAACCCCGTTGTCGTATTTATAGGATTCTACTACTGCCAGCCACCGGTAAAACCTTGTAACACGCTACCTCACCTCACTTTCCTTTTCACACCACACCGTGCTTCACTTGCCTTGGCCTCCTGTTAAAAAAAAGGGGTAAATAGTCAAACTGAGGAGTAGAAGGTACTCACCAGTTTTCTTTTATTAAGGATATCTTCTTATTAATACTAGTAAGATATTAGTAATTTCTATCGAGCACCAAAATATATATTTTATCACTCCTTACAAAAAATTTCTTCATTTACATGATTAAGAATTAAATTTCTGATAATATATTTAAGAAACTCTGTTATTTATTACTTATTGGACTTTGTCGGGTGTAGAAACACATAATCTAATAACTACCATTAGTTTCCTAATCCTCCGTGGGCTTAGCCATAGCTCATCAGTTGTTACCCAACCAATTAACCCAATTATGTTGGTTCCAACTCTTCAGTGACATTAATTCAGCTGGTTAACTATTAAAGTGTCTTTAGCTTCTTTGAAAGGAGTTGACTCCAACTTTTGCTATTTTTAATGCTCAAATTGTGGATACAATGCGTTACATAGAGCCTAAATAATAGAACTAGGGTGTATTCTGATTCTATGGTTGATTGTTAACTTGATTTCCAAGGGTTGTGTTGGAACTCATCCCTGTTATGCTTTAGTGCTAGCAATTCATAATATTTGCAAGGATGAAGGGAGCGTAACTTGGATGCATGTATTACACGAATCAAATCAGATGGCAGATGCTATGGCGAAGCATGCTATATCCATGAATAATCAGTATAACCAAGGTTTTCAAATTTGTAAACTCATGGGAATCTATAAACTTAACTCTAAAAATACATTCCTTATAAAAATAATAATATATATAAATAACATATCAATTAAACATTTTAATAACATAATAAATCAAAATAATAAACTATAAATTTCATAATAGTTAAATAATCAAGTTTAATATACATCAAAATGATAACTTGTGGATGTAATAATAGTGGTAGAGTATTTTCATTGAGGATTTAATGTTGTTAGAAATAAGGGTTCTTTGATACAAGAATAACATGTCAAATTGAGGTATGTTAAACCCTAAACGTATAGAAACAATATAAAATTACTTAAGTTTTTATCTAATTTATTTAATTTGCTGACTCTTTGACTCGATGATAAACTCGAGAGCCTACTAAATTTGTATAGAGTATACTAACAAGAAAGTTGATAGTGAGTCAATTCACATAGAGTAAATAGACTCATCAACTCGCAAGAGCTAGTGAGTTACGAGTTAATTTGATAATCATAAATTAATTTTTTTTTTATTTTGTGTCTTGCTTTATTTTCTTTGGAGGAAGGGGTAATGTTGCTTCTACATCTTTTCTCAGTGGGGCCTAACCCCTTTTTGTCACACAAAAAATGTACTACATAAAACCTAAAGAATAGAACTAGAGTCTTTCTATAAGATATTTATACCAAAAGCTAAAAATCTGTCTTCAAAATAACATATTTCGCAATTTCATCCCTAAACTTATTATTTTGCTTTATTTCATCAATTCCATTCAAATAATGGCCTTTATATGAGGTGTTTTTTTCTCTCCAAACCAGTATTTCATAATTGTTTCAAACCCAAACAAAGTTGTTCAGAAGTTGTATGATATGTCACTTCCATTACAAATGTGCTTAATTGTCCTATTTAAATGAGATAATAATTTCTTTTAATTTAAAATGTTAATTTTTAATTTTGAAGTTATTTTGAGCTTAATTTTTCTAGTAAAATATTCTTTGACAACTTTTGGGATCAGTCATAATTCTAGCTTATGAAAACATAAAAATATGCAAAATTCTGACAGCATGTTTCTGAATATTCACAGTACATGTATATTAGTTTTCTTTTGATTTTGCTACTTTGTTTGCATTAGTACTCGATCATTAAAGTTAACTTGTTGTTTTTTAGTGTCTCTTTATATGTAGTAAGTATGTTACTATTGGAACATTGCTTGTGTTTTTTATGTATTCCTTATTTTGTTTGCATCTTTTAATACAATCTGTAATCACACTTGGCTTCTAATTTTTCTATCCTTTGATAATATTTTGTTCACTATCTTTTTTGATCATATTTATGTTCAATACAACTTCTGATGTTACTGTATTTTAATGTTCTGAAAGAATGTTTAGTTTGAGATGTTTATGAAAGTTTGTCTATATAACAATGTTGCATGCAAGCTTTGTCATTTTCAAATTTATGAATAATTACACACACAAAAATGATAATTCTCAAGTTTGTTTCATGTTCTTGCATTTCATTGTATGATTAGAAAATCAAGAATTTTTAATCACATTCACAAAATAAACCTTAATATTAGGCT
This sequence comes from Glycine max, assembly GCF_000004515.6. NCBI lineage: Eukaryota > Viridiplantae > Streptophyta > Magnoliopsida > Fabales > Fabaceae > Glycine > Glycine max. The sequence continues at coordinate 2,687,189 of NC_038254.2, forward strand.
AAAATATCATTTTTTTTTTCATTTTGGTCTTTTATATTTTAAAATTTTTAATTTAGTCATTTAAGTTTGCAAAGTTACTCAAAATGATTCATCTATCAATTTTAAACTAATTATGCTACTGTTTGTTTATTTTAAGAGAAAAAAAGGTTACTTAGTGATAAAGTAATTTTTTTATATAGGTATAAACATTTAATCACAACCCATAATGTAATGATATGCTGGTTAATTTTTAAAATATTTATTTTAAAGTAATATAAATTATAAATTATGATTAAATGATGATATAAAATTATTTTACATAACATAAACATTAAACTCTTATTTTAAATTAAATAATTTTAATATAATTGTGATTAAAAATTGTCGCAATGTTTAGATTAATTATTATAATTAAAATCATTAATTTAAATATACTGGCGATTAAAAACCTCAATTTTATTTTTAAAAGCCACAAATGATCCTTCATCCTGGCGATCTTCAAATCCCAATTCTAAAAATTCAAAACCCCCAAACTCCATCAAACAACAAGCAAGAATAAATCTCCATCAATTAAAGGAGGGACATTGGTACTTTGGTACCAAATGAAGCTTTATCACCACCTGTGCCATAACGTGTCATCTTTATGTGCGCACAGCAATGAAAGCTGCAGGTGGTTCCATGCTCTATGATCAACGCCACGGTTTTTCAAACCCACGACAGTACTATTTGTGACTAAAATATTCACACAAAAAAAAAAACTACTTGTGACTAAATGCAAGTGTGCTTCAATTAATGCAGTAGAATAACAAACGTAAGGAGAAGTGTATATAGTAGAGTTGCAATTATTGCAAGTAATATGGAAAGTTTCTTTAAAGGTGCTTAAGCTAATGATATGAAAGCTTTTTCTCTGACATTTGTTAAAAAAAGTGCAAAGCCTCCTCTATTTTCACACGAAAAAGGCCATCTCTACACTTCTTCTACCAAAATACCCATAAATTAAACTTGTCTAAAGTGTCATCCCGGTGAGTCATTTTGTTGAATAGTGTGCTAAACTATTAGCGGGAGTGAAGACTGCAGCGGTTAAGAAGTTGCAGCCTTCCAAATAAAAATTTGCCAATCCATGAGTATAGCATGAAGTTACAAATGAAGTACATATGAACCAACCCCAAGGTGAAATAGGTGCAAGGGAAGAGTAATAACCGGATCAACCCACAAAAATGAAATGGTCTCTTCACAACCCGTCATTCATAATATCAAATAAATCATTTTCATCTTTGGTAAATTTACCAAGAGTTATAATAGTCATAGCGATCCTTCTATTCAACTACTTTAACCATTTTTTAACACCTCATAACATTTTCAAGGATGGGACGAACCCTCGAGGCATTTATCCTTGCTTCGTCGAGCTTGTCGTGGGAACCCAAAATTGTTATCATCATGTTTCATTTGTGGAGTGCATTATATAAAGACCTTGGTATCAAAGTCAAAACATAAGCGAATATGCAAGACCAAACGACTTTCTACCTAGTAGATTCTAAAAGCAAGACAGACATGAAACGCACACCTCTGTACCATAGATTTGAGCCTCCGAGCATTAGTTCTATAAAAAATCTAATCCAAACCATTATAAATTGTAGATTTGAATCAGGTTCATACAGATCCTTGTCACAAAAGACATGAAGAAGATAATAATAAAACAAGATATAATTTTTTGAAAAGAGAGCAATGCCTAAAAAGAGAATAACAAAAAAAATATTAATGTTTGAATGAAGATTCTAGGTTTGTGTTTTTGAAAAATCTAACAAAAAAGATTGTGGTGGTCAGTAACTGTTATTATGTTAAAATTAATTATTTCAACAAATAACTCATCATTTTCAAAGTTTGTTAATGACACTTGCTGAAAAGAACTAAAATAATTCACTTTAAAAACATAAATGACGACCAAAACGATAATTTTAAAATATAAAAGACTAAGGAGAATGCAAAATTGTATTCGATAAAATTATATTTTCATATGTTTATGGAAGTTTGTCCATCTAATAATACCCAAAAATATATTTTTTTAAAGAAAAAATAAAACTTTTCAAAACTTGTAACAAAAATGTTACATTCACATGTTTATATTTTTGAAAATGCATTTTTAATTTGTGAAATAAACACACTCTAAAATTTCATCACATAAGAAACTTTTATTCAATTAAAGGTTATAAAATAAGCCTAGTCTAACCAACTCGCAAATAAGGCTAGACCAAACCTTTAATTTTCAGGTTCGAAAAAATCTGAGTCAACTTAATCTTACTTAATGAATTTGATCGGATAAGGTTTGGAAATTAGATATTTATTTTTTTAAAAATTGTAATACACACACAAATTCAAACAAAAAAGAAAGTCAATGTTGTCAAACCAACAAATTTATACCCCGTAAAAATTTAAATTAGTCTAAAATCTCAATTCACTTTTCATACCTTGGTACGTTGAACCAACCAGACGAACCATTTTATCACTTCTTTCTCGGCACATATACCACTAATAATAAATTTATCAATTACTATTTGGTGGAGGCTAAATTGGGAAACCTATCATGTCTCCCACAATGGAAAACACCTTTAGCACCATTAGATTTTCAATTTTTTTCAACCTTTTTTTTTTTTTCCAGTATACCCTTACTTATCCCTGTCGAAGCAACAATTCCTTTGAGCTAGAAACATCGCCGCAGACCACCATATGTCGCCGCCGTAAATGATTCCCCTTACTCCCTTCTTCTATTTTCTAAGACCACTTATTTAAAAGTGAATAAATCTAACAATGCCAAAGTTGGTTGGCATGAAAGGGTGTTGATAAATCCATCTAATCAAATGAAGATTGAAAAGCAAATAGATTAAAAAAATTGAAAAAATCAATGTTTTCATTTAATTTGCAAAACTGATCCATTCTAATCCAAATCAGATTTTTTTATGCATATTCATCTATAATTATAATAAAGAAAATAATCAGCACAACGTTTTATTTTAACTTCCAACATCAATTACCTCTTTTAAAACAAGTTACATCATATGTAGGTCCTTTCAAGTTCTTTTTTGCGTGATAATATCATTTCGTGTTTATATTTTTATTTCTTTGTGTATTTATAAAATTATCACATAAATTATACCTATTTATAAAAATATTTTTATTTAAAAATAATTTTTAACTAATGCATAAATATATTTATTATTAAGTTGTATAAATTTATTTTTTATATAATATATATTTAAAAGTATACTATTTTTAATTATACAATGCTATATGAATAAAATATTTGATATTGTTATCAAACAAAAAAAATTGATATTTTAATTTTTTTTATTATATATATATATATATATTATTTTATCATTTATTTAATATTTTTCAAAAAATTAAAAATATGATTAAAATAAAAAATTGATCTAATTCAAATTATTTTAAATTAGATCAAATCAGATTGAACTAAAGTTTCAAACAAAACTGTTAAACGATGAATAAAAAAATCAAAATAATTAGATCAGATTATTTTTTTCTTTCAAAACCGATTCAACCTAATACACAGATATCCTAATCCTAATCCTAATAGTGGAAAAGATGAATAGCTCTGCCACCTTAACCTCACCCCCAATGTATATGTTAACTCTTGTATAAATAAATTGTTGTTCATCATCCATTATTAAATAAGAAATGCCGTTTTCTGTGTTGTTGCCCCACAACAATAAAAGCCTGTACCAGTACCCAGATACACACACAGTCTCAGAAGTGGCTACTAGTGAAGCACACGCAGTGCATTTTGACTCCACCCTTTATTTTTGGATCCATAAATTGATTGAATAACGAAATCTTCAATGACCGGCCATTTTCTCCGGACACCCCTCACACTCAAGATCGCTGCTTTCTTCTTCATCGCAGTCACCTTCTTCTACTTCGGCAAGCACTGGTCCGATGGCTACCAGCAGCTCGTCTTCTTCACCCAGCGATCCGACCCGGATTCGAACTCGAACCCGTTTGTTTCCACGTCCCCGAATAACGCCAAGTCCTTCAACGTCTCCGCCCTAATTGAGAACAACACACAACCGGCACCGCCGGAAAATGCCCCTCCGCCGCCAGCGCCGGAGGAGGGGTCGATCGAGAAACTTGGGGTGGTGAACGAGAATGGCACGATGTCCGATGAGTTCGAGGTGGGGGATTTCGATCCGGGAATGGTGGATCAGTGGGTGAACGAGACTCAGGTTGATGAGAGCGAGGGTTCTTCTTCTGATGTGGGATTTGGGATCAAGAAGTTCGGGTTGTGCCCCCGCGAGATGAGCGAGTATATACCGTGTTTGGATAACGAGGACGAGATTCGGAAGCTGCCTTCGACGGAGAAAGGGGAGAGGTTCGAGCGGCATTGCCCTGAGCAAGGTCGAGGCTTGAATTGCTTGGTTCCTGCACCCAATGGGTACCGTACCCCTATTCCATGGCCCAGAAGCCGAGATGAGGTCAAAATGTTGCCTTTATGACTCTCTCTTCCAATTTAGCCAAATAGTTGTTTTTTTTTTTAATTTGGCAAATATTAGTTGTTATCTAAGAAGCACTGATGCTGACACCGGACACGACACGGACACGGACACGTGGAAACCTATAATGTCCAAAATATAGAACGTAGTACGGGTGTCGTGTCGGTGTCAGCGACGCGCGTCGGACACCGGACACAACAAGGAGCTGGAGTGTCTGTGCTTCATAGGTTGTTAGTTTGTTAGTTTTTTAGTTAGTGGCAGATTTTTGTTAGTGGGAGATTCGAATCCACAATCTCTCCCTTTCCCTTCTTCCTCCAACTACCAAGCCAACCTTATAACTCCGAATGGGTGTTTCTTGTTTCAATTTGGAGGATTTCGAATCAGCTTTTATTTATTAGACAAAACTTAGATGCAGTTGATAGATGCTTTGGTGTTGTTCCCCCATGGGAAAGAGTTCCACCTCAGTAATCTACTCGATAAGGTTTTCATTAAATGTCAACGCAGAATACCTAGGTGATATTCAATTTTGATTAAGGAACAATACTAAAGCACCTATACAACTTCATTTTTCCTTTTTAAGGTTTTCATAAGTACAACTAACAGGTACTGAATGACGTGGTGTGATCTATATAGCCGACTTCAGTGGGACAAGACTTTGTTGTTGTTATTTCATAAGCATGAGGTTTGTTTTTTGTTTCTTGTGTAGGTATGGTACAATAATGTTCCTCATACACGTCTTGTTGAAGATAAAGGAGGCCAAAACTGGATTTCTAGAGACAAGGATAAGTTTAAATTCCCGGGAGGTGGTACGCAGTTTATACATGGGGCAAATGAATACTTGGACCATATTTCTAAGGTTGTTATGGTGTTTTTGTATGCTTTGGTTTTGGTTTCACCTTTTTGTTAGGAGAATGTAGGTGCATCTTATAGGAATCTGATGTTGGACATTTGTGATTGTAGATGATTCCTGATATTACTTTTGGTAAGCATATAAGGGTGGTTCTTGATGTTGGCTGTGGTGTTGCTAGTTTTGGTGCGTACTTACTGTCACGGAATGTCGTCACCATGTCTGTTGCTCCCAAGGATGTTCATGAAAATCAGATTCAGTTTGCTCTTGAGCGTGGTGTACCAGCAATGGCTGCAGCATTTGCGACTAGACGCTTGTTATATCCAAGTCAAGCTTTTGACTTGGTACATTGTTCACGATGTAGAATTAATTGGACTAGAGATGGTATGCGTTTTTCTCTCTTGTTTGATGTGCAATTGTTCTTGGTAACAATGAGGAGAAAAATTATATGCAGAGGTCTATAACAGCTAATCAACAATAGAAACGAGAATGCATGTTGGAACTGCCACTTTTTTTGCTAGTGATTTGTATACATCATTTTTTTTGTGTTTTGATGCTTAAACTTACTTGTGATGAAGATGGGATACTGCTTCTTGAAGTTAATAGGATGCTAAGAGCAGGAGGGTACTTTGTCTGGGCTGCCCAGCCAGTTTATAAGCATGAAGAAGTTTTAGAAGAACAATGGGAAGGTATAATTAAACTTTTTGAACCCTTTTTAGCTATGGAGTTAGTGTATTTAAGGATAGATCTATTTTGTACCTTCATGTATTAAATATTAATACTAGCATTGTATGAAATGCTATACATACCAAATTGTTTCTTACAATGGTTTCCGTCAGTGTCTCCAGATGACACACAATTAACATTCAACCAGTTAATCATCAAACTCTGACCTAGACCTCTCTTAACGATTTGTTTGTTATTCAAAGCAAAAGTTTGATCTTTTCCACATTTCCTTCTAATGTTACTTTATATTTCATCTGTCAATTTCTGTCTTATATGCTATGACAGTATGACTTAAAATATGCTCAAGGAGAATCATTTTAAACTGTTTTCATCCGTAAGTTACTGATTCTGCGATTTTCATTGGACAGTCAATATTATTAGGGTTTGTCTAACTTGTTATTGCTAACAATGCCGTCTAAACCTATGACGAATGTAACATTTGATTTTGTTATCTCCAGAGATGCTTAATCTTACCACTCGTCTCTGCTGGAATTTTTTGAAAAAAGATGGGTACATTGCAGTATGGCAGAAACCTTCTGACAATAGTTGCTATCGAGACCGCGAGGCAGGAACTAAACCTCCAATGTGTGACCCAAGTGATGACCCAGACAATGTTTGGTATTGTGTTCAGGCCTTTCCTTATACGTTGATATCATATACATTTTCATCAATCCAGATGATTACTGCCAAAAGTGATGCTTAAAATTACTGTTGTTCTTCTTGTATACGATAGACCTTTCCCGGATAAAATCAGAGACTAGAAAACAGGTGCATTTTGTCAATATATAGGTTTGTTCCTTCATATTGTTGAAATGTTAAACTATGTTTTCCATCAAAAAGAAAGTGAAACATAATGTTTTTTAGGCAGATTACTGAAGCATATGCCAAGTTACAAACAACTTAATCCTTCTCCACTCAACCCTCCTTGGGGAAAGATACAGAAACAACATAAGAAGAAAAATGAAAAGAAAATTACATGGTGGTCTATAACAATGAAAAAATGGTTATTTCACTGTAAATATGATTTTCCATTTGTTAAATATTATATTGTATTATATTATTTCTTAATAAAATGTGGAATTCCGTAAAGACTAAGGAAGCAAAAGAATTGGCTGTGCTGCCCCCTAGTTTTTATGTGTCTATTTTGGATTTCTATCTGCAATGTTGTAGAATGTCTTTTCTGGTTACACACTTAAAACCTATACTGCTTATAAAAAAGAAAACTACGAGCGAGTTGTATAAATAAATTTGGGTGAAGCCTCATGATAGCTTTTCACACATCTTAGTGTTATTATTAAAATTTAATGGCTCATTATTGGTGATTTTGTTAATTACTTGATTAATCTAGGTATGTTGATCTAAAAGCATGCATCTCTGAATTGCCTAAGAACGGATATGGAGCAAATGTTACTGAATGGCCTGCACGTTTGCAAACCCCCCCTGATAGGCTTCAAAGCATAAAGCTTGATGCTTTCACATCCAGATCAGAGCTTTTTAGGGCAGAATCAAAATACTGGAATGAAATAATAGCAAGCTATGTTCGTGTTTTACACTGGAAAGAAATCAGATTAAGAAATGTTATGGACATGCGAGCAGGTTTTGGAGGGTATTGTTTTTGTCTTATTTACTTTCTTGTTATAAATTTGCATTTAGGAATTTTCCTATGAGAATCTTCAATCTTCAATATATTGAGTTTTGCAGATTTGCAGCAGCATTGATTAATCAGAATCTTGACAGCTGGGTTATGAATGTGGTTCCTGTTAGTGGCCCAAACACCTTGCCTGTTATATATGACCGTGGATTGATTGGAGTTATGCATGACTGGTATTTCACTAAGCTTAGTTAAGATAATACAAGTGTTCTCGATTTTTTGGTGTGGTTTCTTAATTCCACATGCTGAACAATTCCTCTTTACCAAACCCTCTAAATTACTGTCAACTTGTCAGCATGTAGTAACAATTTCATGATTTATAATATAGGTGTGAGGCATTTGACACCTACCCAAGAACCTATGATTTACTGCATGCTGCAAACCTACTTTCTGTTGAGAAGAAAAGGTACTATTTTCTCCACTTATCAGCATTTTATGTCTTTCTTGTCAATTATTATCATATTTGTGCCTATAAAAATAAAAATGAGTATTGCATTGTGGTTTAGATATTAGCCTTTCATGTCTCTCTAGCAAAGTGATTTGTTTTTGGATATCCAATCTATTGTCCTTCTTAGCCTTATATACTACTTTAAATAAGCATATATTAATGTTTCTAAATTTTAATGCTGTCACTAACAAGCATATGCACTACATCTCAATATTCATGCATAGTGAAACAACTCATATTTGCAATTTCATATTTCATCGTTCATTCACAGCATGTATTATTAGAACAGAGAAGAAAATATTTCATTCACAGCATGTATTATCAGATCATAGGTGTTGTATTATTCAAATCTGCCGCAATCAGGAAAAAATAAGGAAGCAATAAATATCCTATCACCTATGATCTGATCATAATTCAGATTTTATTCAAATTTGATTTTGAACAGATTATTACAATATCAAATCAAGGCATTAATTAGGAAATAATTGATACAAAAATTAAGGACAAACTTGTTACTATATTAATATTTCATTATTCAATGTATTATGATTCAATCAGTTCATAACCGCGTATTGCAAATTAGAAACATGTTGTATGATGTCTATTCTGTACTATCTGTTGCATTTCTCTCTATCAGATGCAATGTCTCATCCATTATGCTTGAGATGGATCGGATACTACGACCCGGTGGACGTGTATACATCCGCGATTCTCTTGATATCATGGATGAACTTCAAGAGATTGCAAAAGCAATAGGCTGGTACGTGATGTTGCGAGACACGGAGGAGGGGCCTCATGCAAGTTATAGGGTATTGGTTTGTGATAAGCACTTGCTACGCTCTTAAAGCTAAATGGGGTATATTGCATGATATTTTCTATGACCTTGCATGTCATTTTAGAAGTGTAGGAAGATGCAAGTGCAAGTACTACTAGGCATTTGAGAAGTGCACTTCCTTACAAACGTGAGGAGGTGCTCAGCATTTATTCATCGATACCACTATCCCTAGAGCCGGATGCATCATCTAGCCTATTTGTAAAATTCAATTTATTTGTATATTCCAAAGCGCTACGTGCCTTAAATATATTGTTTCCATGAATATAAGCACATTCAGTGTTGATCTTTATAATTTTTTTGGGTCAGTTTGTATCTCTTAGAAGCTCCTTTTGGAACCAAGCAAGCTCGATACAAATCAACCAGAAAAAATAAATAAATATAGGAACCAAAATCTATAACTAGCTATAAGTAACTATTTTCAGTAACGATGATATCCACTTTTTGTTTCTATATTTTTGGACTATTTTCAGTATTTTGTCTCTTAATGAATTCTTTAATGGTGGATTTGTTTAAACTTTTAAAAAAATAACTTTAAAATAAGCGTTTTTCATATAAGTATTTTTTTAAGAAACAAATAAGATTTATTTCTTAAAATAAGGAAATAACTTATATTTTTAAGCAGAAAATTGTTTATTTTATTAAAATAAACACTTATTTTAACAAATAAGTTTAAATAAATTCGCTCCAAATCACATCATTATGTTTTAACTGCATGTAAAAAAACCCACCGCTTGAACTACATCTAAAATTCTATTTCAAAGCAACTGTACACTCTTGTTTCCTATTTAATTTAATTTCTATCCTCTCTCTCTCCCTCGTTTATTTAATTTTTATTTTAAAAAAATAGATGCGCAAATCCTATAATACTTATAAAGACTAAGTATAATTAGCTCTACGTCAAGGGTATGTTATATTATTCAATGATGTTTACTCTAGATATATGAATATAGTTGATTTTAAGAACCGGAGGTTGCTTGTTATAGATAATAATGGTGAGATTCGATTTTTTTAATATCTAAATAATACGGTGTCAGAAAATTAGTTTATAATAACTCAAATATTTTATTGAATCAATTAAGTTAAACTTCCTTAATTCAAGTTATAGTTATTTAGTTTTTACTTGGGAACAAAACAATAAAAATATAATAATATCAAGGATGTAGTTCAATTGGGTCTATAAAATAAATTTGCAGACCGATTTACATCAAATGAGAAAAATGATTTTTTTTTTTCAATTTGATCACTTTTTTTAGTGATTTTAGAATGGTTTAGATCGATTTGAACATCCTTAATTTACCATATCCACAAACTTTTTTAGTCGTTGAAACCTTGCAACCCAAGCAGTTAAGCACCAAGCCCCTCCTCGTCTAGTCATAAATCGCATTAGCCTTGTCATCAACCGTCATGTCACTTTTGGATTTATACTCTCACTTTCACCATTCTGTCGCAAAACCCTGTAGACACAATAGTTGGACACAAATTCATATGTTACATGAATGAATAATAACAGAATAACCTATCAGACAATAAATTAAAACAATATAGTATGAGAATTCGAGAAGAGTTCCACTTTTTTATATACGAAGGAAAGTTTTTTTTTAGAGAATTTGAAGATTATAGGGATGCACTCAATCATTTTAATTAGAGACAATTTTTTTCAGAGAAATATAAAGATGATAGGAGTAAAAAGAATATGAATATGAAAAAAAAAATAGGAATCGTCTCACAGTCTCAATGATATAGAACCAATTTTTTCAAAGAAATATATAAAAAGTAGAAACAAAGCTTTTTAGAAAAGTATATAAAAAAAAAAAAGGAATACACTCAATGATATAAGAAATAATTTTCTAGAAAAGTATAAAAAATAATACTGCCTGCCATATTTGAATAAGAAGAATTCATACCTTTTTCTATGAATGAGTCCTTTGGATTAGTCATCTGCAATTTAAACCTTAAATAATAAAAAAAAACTTTAAGGTTTAGGGTTATCAAAGAGAAGGTTTTTTTTGAAGGAGAGAAGAAGGCAGAGTTACGGTAAACCACCATGTCTCACCGGAAGCAATCATCGTGCCACCAAGTTTAGGGTCGTTGGAATCCCGTGCTACAAATTCTCAATTGCAATTCTTGGACAAAGATAAAAAAGAAACATCATTATCTATTGTGATATATACTGTTAAGCTCAAATTAATCCAATATCAATATTTACGTGTTCAAATTTCCTAATCTAACATCAATCAATCAAATTTCTTAATCTAAAATCAATACTATGTCAACAAATGAACTAAAATTAGCACATGCAATATATATTTCCTTTTGTAGAATATTATATTTCCTGTTTTAGTCTCGAAAATATTTTTTCTTTTAGTCACGTACCTAAAATATATTATGAACTAAAATATGTATTTCCTTTTTTAAAATTACGAAAATATATAATAACAAAGATTGTGAATGTACTAATATAATAATGATATTGTTGATTGATTGATTTTAATGGATTTTTTATTAAATGCGATTGTAATTTTAATTCATGATAATTTTATATTTTATTTTGTTTATTTTAAAGGGGAAGAGAAATAAATAATGTGAGAATTAATTTAATCAGTGTTTGTCACGTAGTTAAATTAATTATGTGTGACTTAATTTAACTATTAATTGATAATAATAATATATTTATAATTATTAATAAAGATAATTATTCATTTTGGCATATATATTTTTTATTATTAAATTATCCTTTAAATGTAATTATTTTTATTTTATTCATAAATCTTTAAAATTAATTATTACTACTTTTTTAAAGTGTTTTTTCTTTTTTATATTATAGATAGAGACACTTTCAACCTATGCCCATAGTGACACATACACGACATATATGTAGATACCTATTAAACACATCAAACTGGACTCGGACGTCAATGTTGTGTTGATATTATTGTCATGTGGAACACCAAACACGACAAAGGAGTAAGTATCCCTACTTCATAGCTTTCAACTAATAATAATGATATGAAAACGATTTATATTCAGCTGAGAGACATTTCACCTCATAAAAGTTCATTATCTTAAAAAGGTTTTCCATATTTCAAAGTAGAAAACCCCTCTTCGTAAGTTAGCTCACTGGCACTGCTGCTTCAACTCACTCCCAAGTTTCCTCCTTTCTCACATATAAGCAATGCCAACGTAAGTTTCAGCAATCAGCCTTCATTTATTTCCCCCTCAAATCCGAATGGTTTCTCTTGATGGTGCGTTTTTTTAATTCATCTTTGTCTCTTTCTACTTTCCTCGCTGTTTAATTTCTATTTTTATTATCTGGGTATTCATTTATTGTTTTTCACTATTGCTGCTTTCTATTGGGTAGTTGTTGAATTGGACAAGGGAAATATGTGAATTAATTTTTTGGAATTTCTGTGCATTCTTTTCTGCTTGGTGTGGATTTGAGTTAGATGGAGCTTCTGTGGCGTTGTGTTGGATAAGTTAGGCATGGTAACCGTGTTTGTCAATTTTTTATTTATTTTTTATGGATAGCTAGTTGTGCTTGTTTCTGATGAATGTGAATTGGCACTAAACAAGGCCAAACCAACTTATGAATTTGAATTGTTTGTCTCTTGAACATCCTATTTTGGATACCTTTTGGTGTTAGAATCGTGAGAGGAAACCAACAAGATTTGATCTTGAATGAAATTTATGAACTATCAATTGAGAAAAATGATTTTAATTTCTCATCAATCTAATCATCAGTCTTTATAAGCTGAAGGACTGGTATGTTACCATGTTTACAATGTAATTGTTACCACACCTGGATACTCCAAAAATGTAAAAGAATTAGTGTCCAACATGTATCCAATATTGATATCATTCAATACGGCGACACATATCTAAAAGGTATGAAATTAATTTGTTTTTAAACTTACCTGATTTTTAGAATTACCAGACACGGCTCCATTTCAAATAGATACATACAATGGCGGCAATGAGATTAGAACTAAGACCTCATGCAAATTACCCAAACTCCCTACCATTGGGTCGATCCTAGTGGATTATTGTTAAGTTTCTTTTACCTTTACCCTATTAGTCTTTTATATGTTGGACAAATGACCTCAATAACTTAAGATGGGGTGAATTAAGTTTCAAAATTTTTTCACTAACAAACTTTAACCCCTTTGTAAATGATAGACTTAGAATGGAAAAGAAAAAGAAACAATCAATTTAACAATGTTTTTTTAAACATGCAAGACAAAACTGATTGCAATAACATAAATGAGATAAGGGAAGAGAGAAATGCAAACTCGATTTATATTGGTTCAGCCACTTCCTGTGCCTACATTCAATCCTCAAGCAATCCACTTGAGATTTTCACTAAATTTGTAAAAAAACCTTTTTACAACTTATGAACACCCAATGAATCTCTTTCCCTTGTGTTCAGGAAACTCACAATTCAAGAGACAATCAGTCTCTTGATTACAACTTACTTTCTGAGATGAACAGAAAGATTTCTCTTCTTTAGAGTGGATAATACAATTTGATGTTCCTAGATGAACTGTCAATAGATGTGTTTGTCCAAGAGTTGTTGAGAGAGCATTTGACAATAAATTTCTCTTAGAATATCTCTCCCTTACTTTTCGAAATCAGACACACACATATATATAGATATATATAGGCCTTTCTATAGGCCTTTCGTGTCTTTTCAAAATGGTTTGAAGATATGTCTTTTCAAAAAAAAAAAATTCTTCACTTTTTAAATTGAATTTCAAGAGTTACGTTAATGGTAATTGATTACACATCAATGGTAATCGATTACAACTTTCAAAATTCAAATTTCAAACCCTTTTAAGAAGTTGATTTGCAAACTTGTCTTCTGGTAATCGATTACCAATGCCTTGATATATTGGAAACAATGTGTTTTGAGGCAAAAACTGATCTTGAATGAATCTTGAAGCAATGCTTGTTTGTTGAAACAACCTTGTATTAATCTTGAATCAATGTTTAACCTTTGAATGTTTGTTGAAGTAATCTTGAAAGCAACCTTGTTTGATTATTCTTTGACATTATCAAAATTATGTATTCATACATTCACAATCTCTCCCTTTTTGATGATGACAATCATTAGCAAGTGAATTCTTCTCAACATCATCAAAATCTGCATTATTCACATTCTCTCCCTTTTTGATGATGAGAATAATTATCAAGCAAATCTTTTTCAGCATCATCAAAAACCTCAAACCTACATGATTCACATTATATAGTGTAATTTGTTCCAAATTGCACCACAAAAAGGAGCCGCTGTCACTGCTAGCACTAGGGCTTGCAAATGATGGGCCCAATTTCCTTTAAATTCTCTTGTCCCTCTAACCATCCACCATAGCCACCCACAAACCATTGTGCCTTGCCACCAAATCTCTGAGCAATCCCCAATGAGCAGCCATCTGCTGCAGTCGCTAGAGTTGCTATTGGTTCTTACTACTCTGCTAGTTTTGTGTCTTTCAAGTTGTGCTCAAAGTTGGTTCCTGTTAACGTATCTTGGCCGTATCCTATCTTGATTTTTTTTTTATAATTTTCCATATCCCTGTATCTTTATTGTATTATGTATCCAGATTCCAGACTTAGGTTATCACTTTACATATACGTGTGGTAGGACTCGTGTCTATGTTTAATTAGTTGAATGGGATAGATCCGCATAATGCAATCTCTAACATTATGAACAATTATATCAGGTCAGGGATATTGCACCAAGGCTTTCAATATGCTCTTAGATTGTGAACCTCTTGCCTTCATCTTTTCCATTTAGTATTGCAAAACATTATTGCAGCTGTCTCATTGATACATTGACTGCTACTCAGAGTTATTGAGGGGCAAAAATGAGTACACATAGTACGTTGGATATTGTTGTAAATGATATACTTCGAGTGGTCACACCAGTACAAGAAGATTGGGAGATACGATTTGCAATTATTAATGATTTACGAAGTATTGTTGAATCTGTAGAAAGCCTGAGAGGTGAACTTTCTAGAAATTTTGTTTCTGTTCTCTATCCCCTCCCCCTTTTATTGCTAGTGTTGATAAGGGTTCTTCTTTATTTATTTACAATTTCTACGCATGATCATATTTGCTGGCTTGAAGTGGATATCACTGAACCTAATGTTGCTTGTTGTAGACCATCTAAAGGTATGAGTGTATATGACGAAGGAAGATCCAAGAAGGGGCTAATTACATTCTTCTAATTGTTTTTATTAGCATTAGTTCTTCCTATACATATAATTGAATAGTTCTTTTATGCTTATGATTGAAGAATACACTAGATTCATTAATTACTTTACACTGCTATGAACCAGCATCAGAGTGGACATATCTCAGTATGTTGTAGGGAATGCCACAGGCCTCCCAAAGTTTTGAAGTCTTTATTTTTGTTTTTGTATATATAATGTGCCCAATCCACAAGTTTCGTTTTTTCTTAAATGCCCCCTTAATCAATTATATGTATCCCTCCAGTAATTTAATTCCATATCTTTCTTGATTAGTGTGCCAAAATATTGTGTGCTACATCTTATGGAGAAAAGTTTTTCAAATTTAAATGGATTGAGTCATTAGTCTTTTATTCATTTATTAATGTTAAAAATAAACTGAAATTTTCTGTTAAGGGAGATTTTATTGTTATATCATTCATCTTTGTTGTTATTACGTTATATGTTATAGTACTCAAGTATTTAATCATGTTTCAAACTATCTTACAGTTTTATCACTATTACAATTACATGGTTGTACTAAGTTGTTTTTTTCTCCTCATCCAAAGAAGGGAAAAGTAAAAGATGCCAACTTGTGGGGCAAGCTTTCAGACTAACTTGATGGTTTCTCCAATAAATAATGGAAATTAAGATGAATTTTATTATGCTTTATGCATAACAACTTCTCCAGCATTTAATTTTTGTTGTTTACCTTGAGTACCACAGATGTAGAAACAGATGGATTCAACTGACTTACCATGAAGTTTTCCGCTCTATATGAAGTCATGTCATAAGATGATTTAGGCTCCTATATCTTATAGATATAAGCAAATTTTAGTTCATTAGTTAAGAAATTTAAGTATTTAAAGTTGTACTTCACTTTTGGAACAGGAGCAACTGTTGAGCCATTTGGATCATTTGTATCTAATCTCTTCACGCGATGGGGTGACTTGGATATTTCAATTGAGCTATCAAATGGTTTGCATATTTCATCTGCTGGGAAAAAACAAAAACAAACTTTCTTGGGGGATGTTTTAAAAGCTTTGAGAATGAAAGGTAAAATTCTTATACTTGAAGCTTCTGTGATTTGGAAGTTAGTATAAAATCTGTGTATTTGTTAATCAAGTAGCTGATTCATTTTTCTTCCAATTTGACAATTTTTCTCTCTTTATCTTCACACAGTTGAAGCAATAGGATGTAAAGCTTAGTTGTTTTTTTCCCATTGAAGTGCAATTAGGTGTAATAAATATCCATGCAAGAAATTGTAGTGAGGGGTGCAAATCACTGTATATTTGTCATATGATTATTAATGTGTACTCTCGTTAACTAATGCAACTAGGATAAGTAGCAACTGGGTTACTGTAAATATATTATTTGGTTATTTTATGGAGCACTTATTAGTGGCTTGTACAGGGTACAACTTTTATTTTATATCACTTGAAATTGTTATTTGCATGTAACTTTACAAATAAAATTGAAATTGGTTGGATAATGTATTGACATGACTACTGTTGAAGATTAGGATATGGGGAGATGACTTCCCTTCAAAATTTTGACTGGATTGATGTCAAAGATAGGTCTTTTCTATTGATTTTCTTTAAATCTGGACAAAAATTACGCTTCAGTGACTGGAAAAAAACAGGGTGAATGATCTTATATGGTTGAGTTGCTCTATAATTTAATATCCATTTTAAATTTAAGATTGAGTCATGCTAGACTGCGTGATAATTTCATATACGCTATAAAATCATGTAATTACTTGTTGAACCAATCAATCTAATAATGATTTTTAATTTTTTTATTGCTCCCATGTCAATTTTTGGTCCTGATTATAAGAGGTTTATTTTATTTGACTAAATTTTTCCTTTAGATTTTAGAGTTTCATTAGCAGTGGTTATTAAGCTTTTCATAGCTTTCTTTGCCTTCAAAACTTAAGAAATTTGTGAGTTTCTTTAGTATGTCCTAATACATTCAGTAATAACATTAATTTGCAGGTGGAGGGAGCAACTTGCAGTTCATCTCCAATGCACGAGTGCCCATTTTAAAATTTAAAAGCTACCGGCAGGGTGTATCTTGTGACATTTCAATTAATAACCTGCCTGGTCAAATGAAATCCAAGATTTTGCTTTGGATCAACAAGATAGATGGCCGTTTTCGTCATATGGTTTTACTGGTACATTCTTGAGTCTAAAGAAAGTTTGCTGTGATTGGAATTGAAGTTTGATTAATTCTTTTTGGTTTGTGTAGGTCAAGGAATGGGCCAAAGCACATAAAATCAATAACTCGAAAGCTGGAACTTTCAACTCCTATTCACTAAGTTTGCTTGTGATATTTTATTTTCAGGTATTTCTCCTTTTTCATATACCTTTTTTCCCCAAGTAATTTCTTATATAAATATTTGAAAAGAGGAAACACAGTGAAAGTAAGGTGACAATTTTATAATTATATTTTAAAACATTAAATAGTAACAAAAAATGTTCTCTCAAACCAAACGGGCCCTAAAATAGTGGGTGCCTCCAGCCATCCGCTGTAATATGTTTTAACTGTTAGTAGTCTTCTCTCTGAAAATAATAGATGGATCTTCGTCCTCTGATGCATCCAATGTTTCCCTTCTTTTTCAGACATGTATTCCTGCAATTTTTCCACCGCTTAAAGATATATACCCTGGCAACATGGTTGATGATCTTATAGGTACATTTTGTCTTTCATTTTGAGCATGAAATATCCTTATTCTAACATTCTGAACCCGTTCATAGAAAGCTAAAATATTCGCTCTTTTTCTGTTCAGGTTGAGTGCATGCTTCATTGTTAAGAATTCTGTAAATGCCTATAATCTATTTCAATGCCAAGACTTCAAACATATTCACCTTGCTATTTCTTTTACTCCCTGCATTACTTTCCTTGTGTAGTTTTCTTTTTTACATTTGAAGAATTAATCCTCTTTTTGAAAGGCATGATCATTATCATAGTTTGATGGGATTGATTTTAGTTTCAGAGGCCTTTGGATAATATTTTCTAAAAGGATAGTGGCTAGAAGGTTTGGGGTTGACAAACAATCAACTCTAGATGACAGATTGATGGGCTTCAGGCTCATGTATAGTGCTGTTAATTGCTTTTTGTTCTGTTCTCCTTTTTAAACTTTTAGGGCTTCGAAGAACGGGATTTAGGGAGGGGGGGCTTTGAATATTATGAGTTTGGAATGTTCAAAATGCTTTATGTGTTGTCAATTTACTTGCATACAGGATTTTGTAACCTTTATGTTGATGTAATTTATGCAGGCGTTAGATCTGATGCAGAGAATCTTATTGCACAAACATGTGATGCTAACATAAACCGGTTCATATCAAACAGGGCAAGGTCAATTAACAGAAAATCTGTGGCTGAGCTTTTTGTTGAATTCATAGGAAAGGTAAATCGTTATTTTGTTGATTAGACTTTCAATTGGTATTGGTAAAAGATGTTTGTATGCTGTGTTTAATACCTGGTATTTTTCTGTGCGCTTGATCATACAGTTTAAAGATGATAATTTTTAAAACTGTCCTTTTTTCCCTTGGTAATACCAGTGAGAATGTCATGATGATGGATGTCATGTATTTTTATTGAAAAGATAACAACATTTTATGCGTATCTGTTCTTGAGGCTCTCTGGCAATGAATTTGCTCAATCTATAGGACTTCCCTCTAGGCATTATTTACATATAATAATGATTACAGCATGTTGTATGTTCCTGCAGTTTGCTAAGATGGATTCAATGGCCGTGAAGATGGGAATTTGCCCCTATTCTGGAAAATGGGAACAAATAGAGGACAATATGATTTGGTTACCCAAGACTTATGCAATATTTGTAACACCCTGCTTATGTACTTCTTACTTTTTGGTGACATTATGGTTTTGTTTCGGGGATAAGCTACGTTTGGTTATTGCGAGAACAGTGCTTGATTCCAACGCCGTAGTGGCAAATGCTAGATTCTATCATAGATATTTTCTCTTGCTCTGCTAATGATATTTATATCTGACTTTTGATTGGTTAGGTTGAGGATCCTTTTGAGCAGCCACAAAATACTGCAAGATCCGTTAGCGCAGGACAACTGAAGAAGATAACTGAGGCATTTGCAAGGACGCATGACTTGCTTACCTCAACAAATCAGAATCAAATTTCACTTTTGTCCAACATGGCACCTGCGCATGTTATAAGATGTATCACAAGGCCTTATGGTGGAGGTTACTTTCACCCAACTCAGCCACAAGTGCAGAGGGCCATACGCCCACAACTGCAGTCGCAACGTCATTTTCAAAATGTCAGTCAAGGAACAAGCTCCAACAGTTCATCTTCAAAAGGACATACATTGGTGCATAGAGGCCAACAGATATGGAGGCCAAAGAGTTAAAAGGGGATCTCTATTACTCCGAAAATGCCATGGTTTTAGCTTTGAACAGGTTTTTACTATTGCCTTTCAGTTTACTTGTTAACACAAGTGATTGAAAGAATGGGATTTTGATTTTTTTTGTGCCCTTGTGGATCAAAAAGTGATCAACCGTGTATATTACATGAGGTTTTGGTGGGGCATTATATTGACGTTTTTACAACTCTTATGTACTTGTGGTAATATTCGGAGCATGCAAGAGTTTAAAATGTGCAACTTTGCATATGAACCACAAATTGTTTTGCTCGTTTACCAAGTCGCATTATAGTAGTATTGGTAACCGACAAAGATTTAATAAGGGTAATAGAGACTTATAAATGTTGTAACACACTTTTGACAGACTTTTCATTCATTTTTTATTAGGTGAAATAATGGGAGCTTCACTTAATCTGGGCACACTGAGACCTACGTGTAAGTGATTTAGTTATGGTGTTATGAGGAGTGAGTCAAGTGTTTTTAATATTCTTCTTTTTAAGATAAAATAAACTAATTACATAACTACATTTTGGATTGGATTGGTGATCAATTTCCCCACTAGCAATGAGATATTAAACATAGATTAAATGATGAAAAGTGTGGATCAATAAACATTAAGCCGTGCCCAGCAACTTTCAAGATTAAATGTACTTTTTTCTTTTTATCTTCAAATAGAGACAAAGTGCACATAAGACTCCAGCACGAGTGGCCCAACAGTGCCATACAAAACTAACGTAAATCTCAAGTACGCCCACTCAAAATCCAGCTGTTGCTTCCTGCACTCTTTTTGGAATATTTTTTGACCTTTCAAATTTGTCATTCCAGAAGCCAAAAAAGGGAGTGTATCTCGGAATGTAATTTTACATTCTAGAAGACAAAAAGGAAGTACAGGAAGCAACTGGGAAGTGCAGGAGTCAATGGCCTCAAAACTCTCACTTTTTCTTTGGGCTATTGTCTCATGCTTGCAAGCCTCAATTAAATGCTCTGAAACCACGAGTTCATGACTGGCTGGCAGCTCTCCAGTGGCAAACTTACACTTTTGACATCTTTTTTATAAATGTTAAATATATCAATTCAATCATTGAATTGAAAATTTTCATGAAATAGATGGCGTATACAAAATTTTATACAATTAATACTTTATCATTCCATTTTGTTTTAACATATAATGATCTTTAAAATAAGCTAATTTTATGTTATTAGATTAGATTACTTAGGGTTAAGATCCTCACCCGCATTCACTGGATGAGATCTTAGCCATTGAAATTATCTATTATTAACAATACTATAACATGATGTTTAAAAATCTTGAATGGATGAGAAGCATGCAATGGATACTCTCATGCATGTTAATTTTCAATCGAGAGAATCTCTACTCGATTAACTATCCACAGATGTCTAAATTATTTAAAATTCTGTGTAGATAAATTGAATATGTAGCTCAATTGATACAAAATTATTCTAATTTAACTAGTGATATTGAGTTTAAATCTTAAATATGTAATTGTATTAAATATTTAAATGATGAATTTTACTACTTATAATTATCCTATCCAATTATAACATATTGTCTCTTGTGAAAGCTATTGTGGCCTGTAAACAAAAAGAAAACATAATCAATAGATAAGTATCATGTTACAATTATTGAATTGATAAAATTACATTTACAAAAATAAAAAATTATTTAGAATATAAATTTTCTACTTGCGTCAATTAATCCTATCTTTTATATATGTAAAATAGCATTAATAAACTTGAAAGTTTCAATTCCTTTATATTTTTGCAGTTAGTGAAAGTAACTATAATTGAATCTTTAGAAAGGAGAAAGACAATTTGATTAGCATTACGTACAACACTTGACCCCCCAAAAAAAAAACATGTAATAGAATCAAATAATCACTAGAATTTGTCAGTGAAGCGATTAATCAGCAAACGGCCTCCACTTTGTCTTTGACATGCTTCCTACCAGAATATGATACCTTCCATACTTGTTTTGTGACCAAATATGGGTCGCCAAATTTTTTTTGTTTATTATATAAATTTGGATGGATGGATGTTTTTTCAAGCCTCAAGTGTTATTCCTCACACTTGTAATGCTTATGACATTATTCGTTGTGGATATTATATTCAGGAAATCTCAAAAGTGGAGCATTCACAGTCAACCTCAGCGCGCAGCACACACACACACATATGTTTAGATTAGTGGTTGAATTTGTAACACCAAGCTTTGGTTCGGGGAATAAAAATTTGTCCACTGATTCTGCCAAATTTATTTCTTTTGAATCTTAACAATGTGTGAAGTCGTGTACATGTTTCTTCTAGTAAGAACATGTGGACGCTGCATTTTTTTTAAAAAAATGTTTTTCTTACAAAATAGTATCAGATTCTTGTTAATTTCCACACCCACGAATTATGTTACTTTTTTTTTACATTTAAATTTCCATTTTGATAGGTTGATTGGGAAATATGGCAGTAGTAAACTGCTGAAGAAAATTATTAAGCATTATACTTAATTGATGATATGCCAAAGTTCGGAATAGGATAACATTATTGACTTATTGTAGGTTACATCTTATCCGATTCTAGGCCAAATGCAAAATGAAAATGTTATGGTTTCTACATGCCCTATGCTTACCCCTGTGTTCTCCTTTTCTACCTTATCATATTAGGAGACATGGAACTAAAACTGCTAGGTGAAACTAGCACAGAACGATAAATGAGTTGGTGATTATTTGGGTTCTAAGTCAGGACAAGGGGGTCTTGATTCTTGTAGAAAAGTGCTCGAGTCACTTGAAAAACAATATAAGATGGATTTATAGTATCTAGTGGGTGAATTTCATATTCTATTGGCTCAAGTTTTAAACGACATATAACGTTGTTTGCACAATATTGCAGTCAGATACGCACAATGGCTCCATTTTAATTGGAGCGGAATCACTTACTGAAATTCTTCAAAAAAATTAATATAGATTTAAGCCATAAAATATTATATGATTTTTATCTTCTCTGCTAATCTTATATTTTCTACATTGTCATCGTAGAAATTGGACTGGATCAAATTCAAAAACAGGATTTCAACTGTGAATACGGGGAACACAATAATATCTTTAAAAATAGAGAAATTTTGAAAGTAAGAGAAATCATTAAATAGTCTAGAACAATGTGATCACAACCAATCTCTATTTGATATTTTTGTTTGTAAACTGAAAAATATGCTTACATGTTATATAGAGATTGATAAGAATCACATAATTCCAAACCATGTTAGCTTTTCGAAAAGTAAGTTGTGTTGCAGGTTGATCCAATCATCAACCATGCCTCTTAACATTAAGCACACGACAATATCAACCCTCTATACTATATATCGAATTCACTGTACCACTTAACGCATGTTGGGATTTTCTTTAAAAGAAGTCCTGTAATAATGGCGTAAAAAGTGACGAATTATGTACCTATGTGAACTTAGTATCGGTACCTTTACCATGTATGGGATATGGGACATTTAGAGGGAATGTATCTCCTCAATTTATAAAAAAAATTAGACAATCTTAATTTAAATAAATAATAATTGTGGGATAAAAATTAATAATTAAGATAAATTTTAACAAAATTTATTATTTTACTTTTATAATTTTACTTTACATTTTTTAACTCACGGTTAAAAGTATCTCATGAATATTTCTGCCTCTGTTTTTTGGTTTCTCTCTTTCAACTTTTATCTCTGCTGCATTAAGGTAGTGTCCTTTCTAACTCCAACTTCCACACAGCAGAAGCTCTCCAAATTCAACAACTTAGTATGGAAGGATTCAAGTCACACCAAATCTCAAACAAATAGAACTAAACCCCCAGCATTGGAATCCATGTGGCTGCACAAATCAAAACGCCAAATCCAACACTTTGAGCTGAAAGGAAAGCATCCGCATCAGCAAAGAATGGAAAACAAGTGAAGCTGATGATGTCCAAGAGGCCAAAATCTGTGCAGCAGAAAATAGCCCTTTCAATAACACCACCAGACCAAACAACAACAGAAAGAAAAAACAAAACACCTTCGACCAGCAGCGACCATATTCATGAGCGTGGACAAAAGAAGAGAGAGAAGAAGTGACGAAAATGGAAAAGCATGAAATGGGTATGAGGTGTTGTTTCTGGGGGATTGAGGCGGCACATCAGGTGAGGCAGTAGAGATGAAAGTGGAAAGAGAGAGACACGAGAAAACAGAGATAGAAATGTTCCATGGAAATTAAAAAATATTTGAAGTAAAACTCTAAAACTAAATAATGAATTTTATTAAAACTCATCTTAATCATTAATTTTAATTCATTAATTATTATTTGTTTAAATTGAAATTAGACGGTTTTTTACAAATTGAGGAGATCTATTTCTCATTTATGATACCAACTAATCATTTAAACCAAATGACCACTTGTTATTAAAATTATAATTTATAGGGATGACTTGGTGATTGAAAGGAGAAAAGAAAAATTATGAGTTGAAATTTCTTTTATTAATAAATTAATAAAAACATATTTATCCATCAAATAAGACTTATTATTATCTTTGAACATTTGAAAATAAATAAATCATATTCATAGCAAATTCAAAACAACTTTAAAAGAAAGTTAATGGAGCAATTTAAACCTTGGATACAACACATGAGATTTTGATGGATAGAACATCATGAGTCCTTGTAAGTAAATTCTCTCCCATTTATGACTAATAGAAGTTCTACATTGAATATCCTTGAGTTTTTTTTTTTTTGGAAAAATGTAAATTATATTAAATCCAAAATGATACAATAATAAACGGGACATACTCCGCAGTTAAAGAAAATCAAAAGTCTCCCTAATACAAGAAGACCTATATTAAGATGCTAAAACAAATGCAACAGGTGCGCTTGTCTATACATAAGAAACTTAATCTTGCTAATAACTTCTATTACAGGAAATTGATAATCTTCAAAAATCAGCTTGTTCCTAGACAGCCAAATGCAGTACACTGTAATTGCTATAGTCAGATAACGAAATTTTCCTTGAACACCTGATGTGGATATGTCCCTAATTAAAGAGTCAGTAATCCGCTGTAAAGAAATGAAACGCTTGCGGAAAGGAGCCAAATCACGAATGTGAGCCAAAACTTGGAGAGATTTCCTGCAAGAAAAGAACAAATGAGCATTTGACTCATACTCATTTGAACATAAAGGGCAGAGGGAACTCTTGTTCAAAAAAGCAACTTTGTCAAGAGTAAGCAGCTGATTCCTTTTAACAAACCACAAAATGAAAGACATCTTAGGGGGAATTGCTGGGTTCCATATAACAGAACACCAACTAACAGTAGGCTTGACACCTCTAATGTATTCATAGACTTTGCCAACAAGCAATTGTTCATTGGTGCTCCAAGATTGAATCCTCTTTTTGGCATCTTCCGTACTTAGCTCTTTAGAGATAATAAAGTCTCTTATTTGAATGATTTTCTTTATCAAAACTGAATCTGATGAAGAAGTATTGTAATTCCACACATCGCTCCCTCTGAAATAGTAATGGTGAACCCACCGAACCCATAGAGAATCTTTCTTATAATGAAAGTCCCACAGGATACGGGAAAGAAGCGCAAGGTTCCAGTCCTTGAGATTAAAAAAGCCTAAACCCCCTTCTTTTTTCGGAGAACAAACTACTAACCAAGCAACCAAGGGCTTGTTTTTGCCGATATCCGCTTTGCCCCACAGAAAATTACGGCACGAAGCATTGATCCGGTCCAGAACAAATTGCAGCAAAGAAAAAATCCCCATTCAGAAATTCACAATTCCTTGAATAACTGCTCTGATCAACTCTAATTTACCTGCATAAGATAAAGACTTTTTGCTCCATCCCTGAATCAGACCAGTAATCTTGGAAAGCAAGGGAGCATAATGACATACATTTAATCTAGATGATAAAAGGGAAACATCCAAGTATCTGAAAGGAAAGTCACCCAAGCTAAATCCAGTAAGCTGCTGAATATGAGAAAGCTCATGAGGCCTAATACCGACTGAGTATATGGCAGATTTATCAGAGCTGATGGAAAACCCTGAAACCCTACAGAAGTGCTGAAGCTTGGCAAAGAGTTTATGTTGTGAAATAGATGATCACTCCTTCAAGGAGTTTGAAAATATCTCATTGTAACATTTTGGGTGACAACCTACTAAAACCAACTCTGATTTTGTTCTTTGCTAGCCTCTAATAGTGTTTCAAAAAAATTTACCCCTCGCACCCACATTATTACCGTAGTAGTTGCAGCCTCATAGTCATATGTACTATGTAATAATTTGTCAAAATGCACATTATTGCATAGCATCAAGAAAGCCCAATAGCCTTGACCATATCAAGAAGGTTTCATAACACTTAAGCTAATTTCCAAATTAGGTAAACTAATCGTTTTTAAAGAAGACTAATGACTATATACTAGTTTAAGATCAAATTCAATGGTTTTTCCAGAAATAATTAGTGAAGAAGAAGAAAATTGATTCTTAGATGTAACTAGTCCATGGCCCAACTGATAGGCTTGAACGCAAGCGATCAGCATCAAATCCAAGCAAATCTCATCCAGCTAAGAGATGGTGACACAACAAAAGGATCAAATGCTACGTGTCCATCTTTGATTAAGTATGTAAGTGATCCCACGTGTTTAGTTTATCTGTGAAATTTGCATGAAAAATGGTGTAATGTGCTAACAACCAAAACCCAAATATCTTTTTCCTTTCATTCTGTTTAAGAATTGTGTTTCCTTTTAATAGAAAAATACTACCAACAACTATAAGATCATCATTAAAGTATTTAATTATAAAATGAGTTGATATAATTTCGTTCTCAGCAACAATTAATGTTACTTTGATTCTCAAAATTGTCTGTATGTATAATCTAATCTCTAAATATATCGAATTAATGACAACTTAATACATAATTTAGTTTTCAAAATTATTAATTTCATGACAATTTATTTTTTAAAAAATTTATTGAATTGATCGTAAATTTATTTTGAAATTTGTTCAATTTTGGGTTAGAAGAAAACATATCACAAAAATATGTAAAAAGAAAAGATATCAAAAAAATTATAAAGTTGGAAATTACTTATATACACATTTTTTTTAAGAATAAAATACGTACGTACAATTAAAGTATGTCTTTTTAAAATGATTTAAAGTTTTGATTTATTGATTTGTTTCTTTAATTGCCTAAGCCGTGTACGGAAAAGAACTACAGGAATATAACTATGCAGAGGAACAACATTTTATCCATCCTCGAGTCGACAAATGGGGTCCCAAATAAAGGGCACTGTCATCAAATTACATCTATTGTCGAGTTTCATATGTGACTCCTGTGTCGTGTGGAAGTTATTGCTACCCAGCACATCATCATAACATTTGATGGAATAATAATATTAATTCAATATTTTTAAAATAATAAATAATAAACATTTGATAACATTATCTTTCTTTTTTTAAGTGTTCAAAATTTCTTATCGATCTGTTTTGTAAAAGCTAAAGATGATTTTACTTATATTTTTATTTTCATTTAATTTTAAAATATTCTATATACCTATCATAAATAAGAGATAAATGATAATGGAGGTTATATTCAAAAGTTTTTTTTAATATTAATAAAAATATTAGACTAAACAAATAATAAGTAAGGATAGTATTTTTTAAAAACAAAAATATGGATTTAGTGTAAAAATATTTACACTAGCAGGGCATGAAAATTAAACTAAAATATATTTTTCACTCAATCGAAGAACTGTATTTAAATTTGAGAGAAAAGAGATATAATAAAAATAAAAAGTGAAACTTAATAAATAATGCAACTAGAAAGAGAGACATATGCATAAGCTAAATGAAAAAGTAAGCTATGAAGAATGATAATTATTTAATAATTAATACCATACAAAAAAATACAAATCATAAGTGTCGAATGATATTTTACTTTTTATTTATTTATATGAATTGAAATCAAGTAATTAAAGATTTACAACTCACATATATTCATCAATTGAATTAGACTTTCTTAATAATTTTTTAAAAAATTGACATTTTTAAAATTAATAAAAAATATCATGTCAATTTTTTTAAAAATAAAGTAAAATTAAATACGTTTTAAAATCTTACCAAAATTAAATTAAATTTATTTTTTGAACAAGTCAATTTAGTGATTACAGGACTTCTATAATATCAAGTATTTGAGCTTGTAGGGAATCATTTGTAAAGAAAGACAATCCTGTTATCCTTAACAGTTAACATTACATTAAAAAAACGACGCCTATATCCATTTATCTTACATGTTTACCACAAAATATATATAGCAATTTATTAAATCAAACAAATTAATTGATATACATTTGGAGAGCAAACTAATTATCATTACACTCTCTTCAAACAAATTATCCATGTTTGAATTACCATTACACTCCTTTCAAAAGTACTTTCAGAATAAATAAATAAAAAATACAAAAGCTGTGTTTGGATAGCTATTTGGAGAGCTCAAACCTACTCTTTGTCTCACTAAATACAGTTTGCTATTATGTGAAAATATAAGGTGGGGTTAGATGATTAAGAGAGAATGGAAGGAAATTAAGAAAGATTGTATGTTTGATTATTTTTCTATTAAAATAATATTTTTTAATAAAAAAATTGTTATTATGTTTGATTGCCTCTAAAAGTATTTTTTTTTCTACTTGCTTTAGTGACGTTGCTTTTGAAAGTTCATTTTCATTTGATAGTATTTATTCAATGAGGAGTGCTAGCCGCATCAATTAAAAGTACTTTTAATAAATATAATTATTCAAATAAAATTCATTTTATTAACATGCTTTTAAACAAAAAAAAATGTCCAAATATAAATTATATTAAAGTAAACTTATTCTTTTAAAGCACTTTTATAAACATATTCCATTTGAAAATGGATTTTGTGAGATAAGACATAAGGTTATGTTTTAAAAAGCATAATTGAGTTTTAATAAGTTAAATTGGAGTTTAACTATTTGTTTTAAAAAAAAATTAATTGTCATCAAATGTTGATATAACTTATTTTATTTACGAGACTCTTTTTAAATTTAATTAATTGAAATATTTTATAAGTAAAGAAAGTTCTTATGTGTATATACATAGTCCGATTTAGGGTGTTACATTGGTGTATATTGTATTAAACTTATTCTTTTACTAAACTTGAGTTTACAATATACGTTTGATACAAGCTTATATATGTTTGCGAATTTGAATCCAAACAAACATGCTTTATCTTTCTCTAAAAAAACATTTATCACCCAAAAGTATTAGAATGGTTATCCAAACATGAAAATTTCCCATTATCTTTTTCATGATGCAAGAGTTCTGGATCCACATCATTAACCAATTTATATATAAAAAAAAACATGAATATTAGAGCATTCCTTAAATTAGCTATTAAAATAATGATGCAGCTCAATCCTCAGAAAGATACGAAATCATTGGAGGCATGTATTTGGAGGGATACAGGTGCATTTGTTAGTGCCACCTTTTTAATTTTGACTAAAGCATTGTCATTGTTATTGCTATGAGACTAATCATTGTCGTAAATGGTTCTAGCTACAGATTAATATTCTGATAATTTTTCTGATGTCTCAACTTGCTCAGTGCCTTGTTCAATCTCGGTTCCTTCTTGATATTATTATTGTGATGTCCAGTTAGTACACTTTGATGAAAAAAAAAATTTTAAAAATCGACGAACAACTTAAAATCATATGACACTTGCTTATTCAAGCTTCCTGAGAAGGTACTAAAGTGCATCTCTTTACCCGTATTTAAAAATTTCATCTAAATATCATTAATAAAGATTAAAGTTTTTTTAGGGAATATAAAAATTAATGTTAATAACTGTAATTTATTTAATATTAAAAAGTTTTTCTCTCGTATTGTAAGAAGCATACTTGAGACTTGAGAGTGAAGGATGAAACTAGGTGTGATAATGGCTTTGTTTTAGATAATTGTCATATTCTTTATTTAGATACACAAGAGTTGGGGAGGATAGGGGCAGAAAGGACAATTGTTTGTTAACTTACTCAACATCTAAGCAAAATTAGTGTGCGGAAACTTTTCTCCGCTCGGAGGAATAAAAGAAGAGCCAGCTCTTGAATGAGTTAATGCAATGGTTGGTTTTGAAATTTTGTAACAATAGCAAAGCTTTCCATTGCTCGTCTGGTAAAACTGCAGATGACTAATGTTGTCCATATCCAATGTTGTACTGCAAGCAAAACTACAGAACAAAAAATATAAAAATTTATCGAACTGGAATAATCTTGGGAGAGTTGGACAAAAGCCCTTGCAAATTGAATGATGAACTTTGATCCAATATTTCCAAGAATAAACTTAAAATAGAAATTGGTAGAGACACGAACCAAAGGAAAATCCAATTTATAGATTCGATTATGGACAAAAAGAAAAGGGGTGTCGACCGGCCGATTGATACCTTTGTCGACACAAATTTTCCCTACAGTAAAATTTTCCTATATTTTTTTTTTCATTTTCCAAAGTTAACAATGTCCTTCCTCTTTCTTTTTTTTTTTTTTTAAACCTAAAATCCCATTACATTACAATCAACATTTGATTAAGCAAAAGCCACACGCCCCTCCTCCCTCTGATTTGGTCTTCCCGTCCTTAACGAAGTCCTGAAAACAAAGGGTGTGCCCATTATGGTTAAAAGGGCGATCTCATTCATTTGTGATTCCTTAGTTTGGTTTGGTTTCTCGTCTCCGTTAATCAATCAATTAATTAACGTCGTTGTAGTTTGATGATTGTCGTTGATCCCTCCTCAAATCAACCACCACCACGCTCACATTATCCGAACTATGCCTTGCCAGCGCCAACTTGGTCAACAGAATCGACGCATCGGAGCAAGCACGGTCGGAACCGTCAGCCGCCACGTCACTCCCCGGAGACCCCGGCGGCTTCTGCGCCTTGAGGCACATCCTCACCACCCCACATGCGGTCTCATTCGATACCACATCCCACAACCCATCACTCGCCAGTATCAAACACTCGTCCTCCTCCGTCCGCTCCGTCACCATCACCTCCGGTTCTGAAATCACGTACGGCTTCAGATAATTGTCACCTGACACAAACGGAAGTAACACACAACCGTTAATTTAAAAAAATAAATAAAAAAATTAACCGCCTTTGCTAAAATGCCCGAACAAAAACTGCTATCGTGCGCTCTGTTTCATTCACTTACCTATGGCTCGAGACATTGCTAACACACCAAGCACTCTCGGACCGTCCCAGTAAATCACGCGCCCTCCCTTGGATTGGACTCGGAGTAATTCGTCGGGTCGATCCGGCTGCATAAAACGGATCCAAAAACGGTTACGTTAGGAAAACGTTTTTTTTTTTCTCAGGAAATGAAATGAAGGAAAATTGGAATTGGAAAGGAGAATGACCTTGTGATCGGAGGAGAGAGGGATGGCGACGCCGTTGCGGCAGAGGACGGCGCGGGAGTCGCCGCAGTTAGAGACGACGATTTTGTCCGGCGTGACGACGGCGACGACGGCGGTGGATCCGACGGCGTCGCAGTGAGGAGTCTGGAGCTCACACCTGCAGGTGAAGGTCTGGTTGCTCTGGCTCCGGCGATGAACCTCGTCGTCCATGCGAGCGAATCCGTTCTCCATCGTCAGTTTCCACTCCAAATTCTCGCGCGCGCTTTCAATTTCTTCATTCACGATCTCGTGTAGCCGCTCCTTACACATAGTCGCAACCTGTGGAAACGAAAACGATACAACTTCTCTAAGAATCACAACCACAACCAGATCCATTACTATTTAAGCAGAGGAATAGTTTGAGAATACGAACATGAGAGCAACCGTGACCGTCGAAGACGCCGAAGTAGTGGAAGCCTTGGGTGAAGCAAGGCCGCACCGAGACGGAATCTTCCATGTCTCTTCTCCTGCCGCAAACGGACGTCACGCCGAACTTGGGAGATTCTTCTTCAACTTCCGAAACAGTTACGTTCTTAGTTTCCGAAACGACGTCGTCGTCGTAGTCTACTTTGGATTCCTTCTTCGTCACCTTGTGTCCAGTGGATTCGTCGCAATTTTCAATTGCGTTATCGCAGTCCCTGAGGTTGAGCTTGGGACGCTTCCGTAAAGCCTCCGGCGGCGGCATGGGCATGTCGGCGATATATTTTAAAGGTAAGATGTCCAAACTCCGGCGCCTGGAGGGGCGAGGAGTGGGCTCGAGTGGAGCCGGAGTGTCACCTTCTCCAACAACACCACAGCAAATTCCAGCCATTGAGATTGTAAATTGTGCTAGAGAAGGAAAGAGGAACCCTTATTAGAGAGGGAAAGGAGCCATTGAAATGGGGTGGGGTGGGGGAAAAGGTTTTCTTTTCTAGGCGGTGAGAGTGAGAGTGAGGGGAATTGTTCAGCCTGGGGGCCACACGGGCAGCCTGCCCGTCACCGTCAGAGGCACCGTATGCTATCTCCACCCTTCATCGCATCGCTCTCTGCTTTGCCTTCCCAACACGTGGCGCATCCTCTTTTCCATAGGACTACGTGGCACCAATCATTTCCATCCACGCTAGGTCCAACCCTTCTTCCTTTTCAGACACGCATGTGGTCCTCTCTCTCTCTCTTACTACCTTCCATTCCAATTTCAAACCTCTTCTTTTCTCTCATTTGCTTTCCCTTTCACCCGCAAAAATTTATTACTCTCTTCCTTTTTATGTCCTAACACTCTTTCAACTCATTTATGTTTCTTAAAAAAATATTGATTTCATTATTTATATTATAATTTTTAAATTATTATTTTCTTAATTTTTTATTCACCTAATTATTTTTTATTAATATATAGAAAAAATAATAACTAAATAAAGATATATAAAAAAATTATTATTATATTTAAAAATTATACAGACTTATAAAACTAGTCTTATAATTAGAAACAGAAAATTATCTTTCCAAATCAATATGCTGTCTTAACCTCATTAAATATATAAATATTTTATCTATATGTAAGTTTCATATAAGAAATTAAGACAATTGTTGAGTATTTGTAATATTTAATTATGTATGTTAGACGGATGTAAAACTTAATTGCGTTCTTTTTACTCTAGTATTTTTTTCCTTCACTTTTTTTCTTTTATATTCCACTTTTCGGTCTCCTATGACACTCGGCCAGGGGATGTCACCACGTGGCTTCATCGTAGAATACGAGATTTCTGTTTGATTCTGCTATTCACGATCGCTCCACTCCATGTACCCAACACGCGCCTTCGTTAAAAATAATTTAAATTCAAACTCACTAAAAAATTGAGATAAAAAAATTATGTTTTAAAATTATTTTATTTATTTTAATTAAATAAGGAATAATATATTATTATTTATATTTTTTTCTCATTATCTATATAAACCATTGATCTATCAACTGGTGTTTGCGACACTTGCTTTATTAAGTTTAAATATAATTTTAATCTTTCTTGTTTTGTTGAATTCATAAATTTAGCCAAATTTTTTGTTTTGTTTATGTTTTATTTTTTTATTTTAATTCAAATGAATAATACATCTAATATATTCATTTAAAGTATTACAAAAAGGTAATTAAAATTGAAATAGGTATTTGACAAAATAGGTAATTAAAATGGTTGATCAACCAAATAAGAAAATTGAAATTTAATTTAATTTTTATTTTATTAAAATAGAAATATCGATTCTCCTTTTCAGTTTGTCAAGTCCTCTCTCTTCTTATTGTTTATTTTTACCATGATGATTTCATGCTCTCAGGCTCGGAACGATCTTTGGTGCAACACGTCCAAGTCTCTTTAACACATATCATCTTTTCCAACATAGATCTGGGCTATTTGGAACAGAATGACTCTCCTCAACGCGTTCGAGTTTAAGTGTGAATTGTTTTCGTGATTTTGTTTTCAGTTATGAGTTGTATTGTGTGCCTAAAAGTGATTTGAGTTTGAATATATATATATATATATATATTTTAATTTTATGGTTGGACAATGGTGGTCCTAAAATGATCTCTCTAAGCTTGATTATGTGACCAATGGTTGCAAACTATTAATCGTTACTTCGTTAGTTTCCTTCATTATTTTTTTTACTGATTCTTTATCTGTAAAGTACCTTATTGATAAAAATAGTTAAGCAATGTATCTTGCACAAGCAAGATACTTATATGAGAAATAATAATATTTGTTAAGTAACAAATCTTAACTTTAACTTACATAAGATACAATGTTAAAGATGTCATTAGGGATTATCTATGAAGCGATATGTTATGTCGTCACTAAAACAATGCAACACATATAAATACAATCCTTAAATAATATTAACAACTCATTAACTCATCAAATCATCAAAGAATCTAATAAGACATTAACATTTTTCAACTATTTTAACATCATCAACTATATTAAACATATGATCTTTAACTCACAATTAGTTTATTATTATTATTATTGTTTTTCTTTGAGTGTGACCACCCACAATTATGAAAAGTAAAAATGCTTTGCTTCAACTATTTTTTTAATCTCTGCATCATATTCCATTTTAATTTACTTTTAAACTACTAAATAAGAATTATTAATAAATAAAATATTCTTATCAATATAAAAAAATATTTTTTTTTATCTAATGTTAGTAGCAAAAAAAGTTTCTTTAACATTAAAAAAAATAAATTTCTTCTTATCTAATTCTTTACGTATCCTTTTCGTTTTATTTAAATTTATAATAAGCAAATAGTTAAAAAATTAATATGTCTCTTTATCAATTTATACTTTTATTTAAATTTTAAAATATATAAGCATTTATACTTTATTTTTTTCGAAAAATATTAATAAAACATAAAAAGTAGCCATGCTTTGGGTACAAAAGATAAGAAAAAAGAACCACACAATACTAGGCAAGTGCGTGT
This sequence comes from Glycine max, assembly GCF_000004515.6. Taxonomy (NCBI): domain Eukaryota; kingdom Viridiplantae; phylum Streptophyta; class Magnoliopsida; order Fabales; family Fabaceae; genus Glycine; species Glycine max. Next base: position 2,721,715 of record NC_038254.2, read on the forward strand.
TTGAATTTACGGTGATAAAATTAATTTTAAATGAAATTAATTTTATAAAAATAATTATTATAGAATTAATTTTGGTAAAAGTATAAATTACTCCTACTTATTTCAATTCTATCATAATTTTTATGGACGATAAATGATTCTAACATAATTTAGAAAACAATCTAAAGATATAAAATTTGGTGAAAATTAAGATTAATTAACCTCAGCAAGATTTATCATAAATATAGAATCTATAGAAACACACACTTAAATGATTATATATTAAAACACTTTTTTTAGGAGTACATAGATTTGACTTATTAGTAATGAGAAGATAGAAAAAGAGAGCGTGGAATGGAGGGAGGAGTAGGGTTGTTGGAGTGGGGAGAAGGTTCACTTTATGGTGGCGATCGATTCCAGTTGTGGAATGAAAGCGATCTACGTAACAAGCGATATTTGGACACGTGTGGGACCGCATGTCAAAGGCGATTGACGCTTGCAGAATATCTCAGGTTCTCATTATTGAATGTGTGACGCGTGGATCCATCCATCCCTAAACTGCCCCCAAGTCACCCTTCTTTTTCAATTCAAAACCACCAAGCTAGCTATATCCCTTTCACAAACCACACTTGTCACCCCTCCTAGCTACTTAGTTTCCCATTCCTCATGTTTGTTGGATACACACATCTTTCATCTTTCTCTATTTACTTATGCTTAGTCTTAATAGGTTGCTTACCATTTATTCTTATCTTAATATCCTTTACACCTGTACACTCAATTCCAATGTACCTCTACTACATACATCTGTTGTGCATGCATAGTTAGTCCTTCATGCCAGCGGAAATTCGTTTGTTTTTTTCAATAAAATCAAAAACGTACCATTTTAAATAGTAAATTTATAAGCAGATTTTTTGGAAATGAGTTTGGTACAAACTCGATCAGATTCAAAGAACATGTTTGTTTCGTTGTAAATACTATCACATGAAATTCAATGAATAAAACAAAGAAATAACAAACTTGCGCTCCTCTTGGATTTTTTTGCTTCAAAATGATACAAATTTCATCAAAAACAACTACTCAAACATGCACTAATATTATTAGATCTATTAGATTGCCCACTATCGACATATTATTAATTGGTCTATGTCTAATTCTCTGCAAATTCCATATTCAAAATGATTATTCCTCAAGTTAATTAATGATATAACCAAAATATAGAATAAGTCAATAATCTTTATCTTATAAGTTCATTTTTGAGGTAGGTCTAAATTCAAACCAAAAGAAACTTATATATATTATATTCTTCCATTAATCTGGGTGTGGAAAAAAAGTATTATCCAATTTGAATGATTTCGCTTGATATCTCTTTTTGACTGGTCTCTCTCTTTCTGCTTAGTTGTAGTAATCAAAGGTAAAATTATTTTGTTATGAGTTACTAATTAATATTATTATTGGCTTGTTTTTTAGTTATTTATTATTGTATTGGTATTGTTTTCCTCGTCTTGAACTAGAACTATTTAGCGTAACACGTAACAAGTCATTTGAGTATTAAACAGAGACACGCATGAGGATAGCACTAACAACGTGCAGAAACACAACATGTGGAAGATGCAATACAATCACACTTGCTTGCAATGTGTACAATTGTTGTTGAAGGGGAAATTAAAATATGGCGTAACGGATATCGGGTAGGGCTACTACTACAATCGAATAACAATCAGTTATGGAAGATGGATTACTGGCGTAAACGAGTTGAACTTACACTACTTTATAATAATTTATTTTTTTGACATTGTCAAATAAATTAACAATTTAATAGATATATAGTAGGTACGATTATTGTCAATATAAAGTAAATTATACAAATTCTTGAAATTTATTCTTATTACACCTGATACTCTCTTTTTTTATATTATTTTGAGTCTTCTAAAGGAACTTGTGTAACACTTTTTACACCTACTATAACAATTTACAACTCAGAAGTAAGAATGAAATTGATATAACCAAAGCTATAAAAAAAAAGGATTTAAAAATGGGGATGTATTGAATATAATAACAAAAAATTCGAGAAAAAAATTTGTATAATTTACTCTTACATATGACTATGTCTAATTGAATAATAGTAGTATAAAAAATCCTTAAACTTGATGTATACAATTTTCTCTCTCTCATAAATTAAAGCATTAATTAGTTATACAACATTTATCATGACTATGAAGCTTACCGTATTGAAATTACTTACACTACTGAATTTGATTGATAAAACTTTCAAGCTTTTAACGAACTAAAACTCACAAATCACAAGTATCCTTTTCTTCTCATCAAATCAATAACGCGTATAGTAATAATGGAAAAATCGACTCATAATCTAGGATTAATTACGTTAAATTGAAGTGATTTTTTTAGTTTCAATTCCTAATCAATTTCACTATTACGTGAAGAATTAATTTGGAAGAGTACACAAATAATTTCACTTTTGATTTTTCTGATCTTATGCATGCAGGGGTTTTTATAAAATACGTGCAATAAAAGAGGAAAATGGAAGAAAAAGAAAAGAAACTAGGTTGCTTATAGGAAAATTGATTAATTTGTATTGAATGATCCGTTTGAATGTTTGATGTTGGCAGAACAAGAAGAGATACAGGCGTAGGGAAGAGGGTGAATTATAGAGTGAGGGAAGGTGCAGGTGAATATGATGCACGGAAGCACTTTATTTACTACTTCTCAAACTCTGCAATTGAGGTTTGCAGGTGACGTGAACAAAAACGTGCCACGTGATTAACATTGTCAGAGGCACAGAGAGGTTCAGTCAGCATCTGCATCTGAACCTGACCTTTTCAGTCTTTCACTAAAAAGTCACGCTGATTCCTTATCTACTAATTTCAGTGAAGTTTTGCTTATTACTATAAATTTATCATCATGGTTGTTACCAGCTAATGTTTAATGTTTAGTGTTTTGCTATCCTTGGAATGTTCTCTTTCAATAAATAATCAAATTGATGCGTCAATAAATTAATTTTTTTAAACAAAAAATATAAATTTTGCTTTGGAATGTAAAAATATAATGATAAATTGGTTTTAAGTTAAATTTATAAGATTATTTTATTATTAAATTATAATATTTAATGATTAATTTAATAATAAATTATATTTTTAAGAACTAATTCAACATTGCAAAATTTAGAGATTAAAGATTTTGTATTTAATCTAAAAAATATAATCCAATTTAAATATAACTAAAACTAAAATATAATTTTCGTCTTTTAGTAAATCTTTTGATTTTACTTACTTTTTTTATTGTGGCATTGGTGTAAAGTATAATTAACTTTATGAATAATTAATATTTGTTATTTTTAGTAAAAAAATTCTCTCATTTATATTTTTAATCTACAAGACTCAAATTTAATATTTTACTTAAAAAAATTAAGTTTAATCCCGCTTAGATCAATAATTTGTTAGTAATTTTATTTAGTTTTTAATAACGTGTTTGGTATAAACAAGATATAAAATAAAGAAAAATTACTCATTTAATTTTTATAATTATACAAGCTTTATTTTTTAATTCTATATACTTAAAAATCATTCCCTAGACAAATACTTTTATATCTTTTTTAATCCTTATTGTTACAAAATCACAAAGATTAAAAGGTAAAATTTGTTCAATAATAAAGACAAAAAGGATTAAAAATGATTATAAAGAAACCAAACAAGATGAAACATTTAAGTATAAGAACTAAAAGGTTAAATTTGTATAATTATAAATGGATAATTTTTTTCTACAATGCATAAAAATAAGAAGAGAAAAATAAAATGAATGAAAATATGAGAAAAATAAAATAAAAATAGAGTTGTTTAATTTAAGAAAAAATAAAACAATACAAAAAGTAGTTGTGTTTTAAAATATTGACAACACTACTTGAGATTTACTCAGAAAAAAATAAAATAAAATATTCTGGACTGACTCAATTATATAGTAATGGCTTACCTAGATAAGATCTTATTAATTTATATAAGAACAAATGAAAAAAAAAGCACATTTATTTTTCATGAAAAGATAAAATATAACTTGAACATCTTACAAGAAAAGAAAAGAAAAAAAGAAAAAAAAAGATATATATGGATATCATTATCACAGTTGATTGAAACTTGTGTCTGACTAGTAAACTTGACTCACGAGGCAAAGGCAATGAAATGAAAAGATAGTTATTGTTGCTGCAACTTGCAACAAAAGTGTTTCGTTAAACCAATTTAAATACATACAAATAAGACATAAAATATTAAATAAAGACAAAAAAATATGTGGTGTGTTGTGTTAACACTAGTGCTATCATAGAATTCAACAATGCATGACACGAGGACGCCATACCTTATATGAATTCAACAACCGCACCATGAATTAGCTACTCCTTCAACAAATGGCACCTCCTCATTCTGTTCTGTAAAGTTGGATGGATTTGCGCTGCAGTCATAGAGTGTTGACACTCATGTAAAACAGCTTACAACAATTACTAAAACCAGGTCTTCTAGGCCAAGAGTTTTGTAGGGGATGAACACAACATATGTTGTTTCCTAGGATCTATGATATCGTGTCAGTTAGGTCATTCAATTGGCTCTAGTTTCAAAGTTGCCCTTAATGCAGCATATCTCATCTAAGCGGTGTCATATTTGATTTAATAAAGTTTTCAAAAAAAAATATCCAACAAGTTTTCAAAGTATGTTTTTTAATTAGTTGACCTAACATAGCCTTATGGTGTTAAAAATAGGGGTTTTGGGTGATTTTTTCTCAATCTTAGTTCGATTCCTCATTTGTTGTTTGTTATTTTTTGAAATTAAATCAAATCGTAACACTTATATTAATATATTATTTTATATTATTTGAGTTTTATAGTATTATATATATAAATTTATATAATATATATTACTTTCTTTTTCATATAATTTATGTTTGGTTTAAAATTAACGAAGATTTAATAGATTTTTATTATAGAAGGTTTAGGATATTAATAAATTTTGTTAATTATTATTAATAACTTTTTTAATGTAATTTAATTTAAAAATTGAAAAGAAGGTGTATAAATTTTAATGAAATAATATTTTAATAAAAATCGTAAAAATCAAATCGAACAAAATTGTAAAATATTGGTTTGAATTTTATTTTAAATGAAAATTAAACTAGACCAAACTATATTTTTTATTACAGTTGATTTGATAACTTTTAGGTGAGAGATAACAAATTGAGTCATGAGCACTACTAGTTAAAAATAGGGTTTGAATTAAAAGTAGGGTTTGAATGCAATTTCATATATATTCATCGTGTCACAGTCTTTAAAAGAAAGTTTTGCATACCAAGTAAGTATGTTAAAGTCATGTGTAACTTGGCGTAGCCAAGTGTATGTGAAAATGTTTTCAGGTAAGAAATTGCTCTATCTTTTTATTATTTACGTAAAAACTGCTTTTAGATCATTGCTTGATGAACATGGTAATGAATAGAACTTGCACACATACGAGGCTTAAGGCCTTGCCCAAAATCGAAGTGAAGTGTCCTTTAAACGTTGGTTTCGATCAAATTAATATACTTTTTCTTTAAAAAAAAATGGAAGAATTCCGATATTAAAATGCTCAATTAGTTAAACCTCTTTGATGATCAAATTAATATATTAAAGTAAAATCACATTATAACATATCAAAATAGTATATAATTTCTTTTAAGAACTACGTAGGCATGTTCTTTGAGTGTAGAAATCCAACCAACAACTAGATGCAGTTGCACATATTTATTTAAATTATAATTTGAAAAAATAAAAAAATTATTTTTTTCTAACAAATTTATATTTATCATAAACAACTCACTGTAAAATATATTTTAAAATATTGTTTTTTAATCGAAATTAACCATTTTAAATGTCAATTTTTTTCTTAAGATTATGATTAAAGAAATATTAAATATTATAATTTATCAACATAATTTAACAAAATTTTCTTTATAGACTATATATCTCATTTATAACATTTAAAGAATAGAAAAAATATTAACCTAACTGCTTTACTCTCACAAAAAAAAAACCTAACTAAAATATTAATTGAAAGTATGAATATACTTTTATAGCATGAATGGTGCAGTTAGGGTATCTATTTGTGGGCTTATAGTTATATTGTGTGGGCTGTCTTTGAGAAAAGGAAATTGCATTTCATGAAATAGAACATTTCTGGAAATAAATATTTCTTTGTTGCTTGTATCAAGAACAACATACCCTTTTGTTCCATTTTCGTAACCCAAAAAGGCTCCCTTTCGAGATCTAGCATCAAATTTGTGTTGTGGAGTGTGTTTTGAAGCAAAACATAAACAACCAAAAACCTTGAGCATAGAAAAATCAAGTTTTTGTTTATACAAAAGCTCAAAAGGTGTCTTGTTTAAAATGACAGGAGAAGGAATGCGATTAATTAAGAAGATAACATGTTTAACAGCATAAGACCAGAGATTATCAGGAATTTTGGATTGAAACATGAGGGTCCTAGCAACATTAAGAATGTGTTGATGTTTGCGTTCAACTCTCCCATTTTGTTGTGGTGTGTAAACGCAACGTGTTTGATGAAGTATGCCTTTTGAAGAAAAAAAATTTCTTAGCAAAAATTCCGGTCCATTATTAGAGCGTATGCACTTGATGGTTGTTTCAAATTGGTTTTCAACCAAAGCAACAAAATTTTCTATATGTGTTTTAACTTCAACTTTTGTTTTTAACAAAACCACCCAAGTGTAAGGACTGTAGTCATCAAGGATAGCTAAAAAATATTTGTGACCGTGAATAAAATGTTTGGAAAAAAGACCCCAAATGTCCATATGAATTAATTCAAAAATTTTAAAACTACGTTTAGTACTAAGAGAATAGGGTAACTTTCTTTGTTTTGCTAAATGGAAAACATCACAAATTTCATTGAAATTGCTAGAAATGAAAGGGTATTCTTGATGTAAAATGTTAAGACGATTTCCAGATAAATGTCCTAATCTAAAATGCCAAAGAGTAGAGTCATTGGTATGGTTGATGTTTGCATTGTTGATGATGGAAGGTGAGTGTGAGGGTGATCCTCTATCTCCGATTTCCAAGTGATACAACCCTTTCTTTAATTTAGCTGAACCAATCATCTTCAACGTGTTCATTTCCTGTATTTTACAAGACATATTGGAGAAGATTATGGAGTAGTTAAGATTGAAAAGTAATTTAGAGATGGACAAAAGATTAAAAGAAAAACCAGGAACATACAAGACATCATGAATGGCAAAACTTGATGAAAAATAAATTGTTCCAGTAATGTGGGCTTCAACAAATTGTCCATTGGGTAGATTAATTTTTATTGGTATTATTTTAGAATAAGTGTGAAAGTAATGCAAGCAACAAGCGATATGGTCCGTGGCCCCTGAATCTATATCCAGGGTGTGTTAATTGTGTTAAGTGTGTGGGTGGTGTTGATAGAAAAAATAAATGAGGTACCACACAGATCAGAAACAGAGTTTGGGCTGTGGTGAATAAGGTTTGCTCTAATGGGTACGTCACTTGTATTCGCACCACCAACTTGAGTCTTCTGGAGTAGAGCCATCAGTTGTTGGAATTAGGCCTGTGTGATGTTGGGATCGGGTATTGTAGTTGACCCATCCTTATTTTCTTCTCCATGTAGGGTTCGGTTTCCTTCTCTTGTAGTATTGTTGACAGCGGCACCACCAGCGGCGCCACCTTCAGAAGCTCCAGTCTTGTTGGGAAGGCGAGGTCGGCCCGGGTATTTTGAGTGGCCAGGTGGATATCCAAATTTGGTGTAGCATATATCCATGGTGTGACCGTATCGCGTGCAATGTTCACATTTAGGAATGGTATTTCCTTGTTTCTGATAGCAGACATCGCTGGTGTGGCCAAGGCGACCACAGTGGTCATATTTGCAATTGAAAAAGTTCGATTTGCCTCCCCCTGACTGTGGAATGCCGCGACTTCTACTATAGATGACGTTGGCAAAAGGGTTAACATTGAGCGACGGTGAGATATTGGTGAAATGTTGTCATTCATGCTAAATAATCATGGAGAAAACCTTGTTGGCAGAAGGTAGGGGATCAAGAAGTAGAATCTTTGATCGGACCATGGTGAAGCGCTCATCGAGTCCTTTGAGAAATCGGATAATGAAATCCTGATAATGAAAATCTTTGACTGAGCAAGTGCAAGGAGTCAAAGGACGGAAATTGTCTAATTCCTCCCACAAAGATTTGAGAGTAGTGTAGTAGTCGATGACAGAAGCAGAACCTTGCTTGAGAGAGTAAATCTCTTCTTGTAACTTGGCAACACACAACAAATCGCCTTGAGAGAACCTTTTGCGAAGATCAATCCAGATGGCAGCAGCATTTTCGAAGAAAATGATGCTCTGGGCGATAAAGGGAGAAACAGAGTGAATCAACCAAGACATAAGAAGCGTATTGCAACGCTCCCAACGAGGAAATAGAGGGTCAGTGCTAGTCGGCATGGAAATTGTTCCAGTGAGGAAGCTCATTTTGTTTTTGGATATCAAGGCCATCCGAATGGATCTAGACCATGATTGGTAGTTGTTCCCTGTAAGTGGTGGGGTAACAATAATAGAGGTACGACTTTCACTGGGATGGATGTGAAATGGGCTAGAAGGTTGCTGGCTGGGGTCGATAAAAGGAGGAGGGGTCTCCTCGTGATCAGAGTCAGAGTTGATAGACATGGAACCTTAAAAGGCTCTTGATACCATAACAGAGAAATCAACAAAAAGAATAAAGAGGAAAAGATTCGTATATATTTCTGTGTATTGACAGAACAATGATTACAACTTATATAGGAAAAAGAATACAAAGAATGACCTAGAGGATAGGAAGGAATAACAGAAAATGAGAAAGCATATTCTTGCACTATTGTACTATTTACAACTCATATATCCTAAGGTATAACACAAAAGAAATAGGTGTTGCATTATGTGATAAATATTGTATTATGTTGTGATTAGGTTAGGATCATGGTCTTCTTCTTTTAGGAGGTGAGGACGCATCGACCCTGTTACCCGAAAGCCTTGACTTTGTCATTCTTGTAAGCACTTGTTGAGCTCTGTTTGGTTCCTGGAACAAGTGTGCACTGCAATGCCAAATGCGGCCAAGTCATTCACTATGGCGTGCCTATAACATAACACAGTTTGAAATGAAAGAAGAATCATAGTAAAGCAAAATGAATAACAATTATATAAAATGGATTGAGAATGAGAAAATGATGAAAACCCGATTCCACGAGTGCCACCAATGACAAGAGTCGTCATTCCATTGAGAGACTATCTTGCTCCTCTCTTACTATTGCTACTTTGTTGTGACTCTGCCATCTTCCACAGTACTATAGTTTTCGATCGCTCAACAAACCATACAATCTCCTCCTCGTTGCTGTTTATAAAACCACTGGTTATCTAATTCATTAAGATTAAGAAAAATAATTAATCTAATTCATTAAGATTAAAAAAATAATTAATTAATTTAGTTGATAATAATAAATTTATCTTAAATTTAGATATTTTTTCAAAAATATTATTATCATTAATGCTTATTTTTTAAAAATGTATGCTAATATAAGCTTTTTATTTAATTAAAAATATTTTTAATTTAGAAATAATTAATACATAATACTAGATTGAGTTTTATATAAAATAATTAATAAGTTTCAAAAGTTACATCTTATAAATAAAAACCGAGTTAATATATATTTTGAATTGATCGATTTGGTGTCCAGATTTATATATATGCACATATATACATGCATGGTTCTCTGACACGCAGCGCACCTTGAAACTTAACTCTTGTTTAATTAAAGTTATTTGTTAATTGTTTGTTATAAAATGAACTTGCAAGGTGCGTGGCCTAGCTCAGTATTTTTTTTTCTTCTAAAAAGATTAGGTAAAAAATAATGTAGGATTTTGACTTAATTTTCATTTTATTTCAGTATGAAAATGATATTGTATTTAAAATAATATTTTCAGTCGAAAACAATTAATGAACATATATGTGTCTCTCTCATAATTTTGTGTTATATATTATTGTTAATATTTGAAACAAAATAATCTGAGGAGTGAGATAGAATAGCGCAGTTAAAAACTATTAATAGGATGAGTTTAAAATTAAGATACTAGTTAATTACAAATCAATTTTTTTTTTTGTTGGTAGGTTATCCCCCAACCTTAATATATATTATTCCCTGTATTTAAATTTTAATAGAATCATATTCAAATTTAAAAAAAAGATCCTAAAAAAAGACTTGGTAAAATAGAAACAAATATAAATTTGTTCTACTAACATTAGTTGACACAAGTGACAATAATTTGTATCTCTTAATTAAATAGGCCAAGATTTAAATCTTAGTCTAAATATAAAATAAATACACATCTTTAATATGTTTGCGCTTCCTTTTGTCAATACTTTGTATCTAATACTATAATCCCAAAAAATAAATATAAACTTGTTTTAACCCACAACACTCTGTAACGTGTACCACGCTACCGTTATGATTCTATTTTCTGGAAATTCTTGGATTGGATGCTTAAGTCCATTGACTTCCTAGCCCAGTTCTGTACTTGGATCATGGAATGTGTTTCTTCCACTTCCTTTAGTGTGGCAGTCAATGAATCCATTTATGATCACTTCAAAGGACAGCGGGGTCTTAGACAAGGGAATCATCTCTCCCCTTATCTGTTTGTGCTCTGTTTGGAGTACTTTTCCAGATATATGAGCAACCTCAAGGATGATGCCAATTTTAAATTTCATCCCAACTGTGCAGGTATTCAGCTATCTCATTTGGCTTTTGCAAATGATATTATGCTTCTATCTAGAGGAGATATCCCTTCTGTGTCAACTATGTTTGCCAAGCTTCAGCACTTCTGTAGGGTTTCAGGGCTTTCCATCAGCTCTGATAAATCTGCCATATATTCAGCCGGTATTAGGCCTCATGAGCTTTCTCATATTCAGCAACTTACTGGATTTAGCTTGGGTGACTTCCCTTTTAGATACTTGGGTGTTCCCCTTTTATCATCTAGATTAAATGTATGTCATTATGTTCCCTTGCTTTCCAAGATTACTAGCCTGATTCAGGGATGGAGCAAGAAGTCTTTATCTTATGCAGGTAAGTTAGAGTTGATCAGAGCAGTTATTCAAGGAATTGTGAAGTTTTGGATGAGGATTTTTTCTTTGCCGCAATCTGTTCTGGACCAGATCAAAACTTCGTGCCGTAATTTTCTGTGGGGCAAAGCGGATATTGGCAAAAACAAGTCCTTGGTTGCTTGGTCAGTAGTTTGTTCTCCGAAAAAAGAAGGGGGTTTACGTCTTTTTAATCTCAAGGACTGAAACCTTGTGTTTCTTTCCCGTATCCTGTGGGACTTTCATTGTAAGAAAGATTCTCTATGGGTTCGGTGGGTTCACCATTACTATTTCAAAGGGAACGGTGTGTGGAATTACAATACTTCTTCATCAGATTCAGTTTTGATAAAGAAAATCATTCAAATAAGGGACTTTATTATCTCGAAGGAGCTAAGTACGGAAGAGACCAAAAAGAGGATTCAATCTTGGAGCACCAATGAACAATTGCTTGTTGGCAAAGTCTATGAATACATTAGAGGTGTCAAGCCTACTGTTAGTTGGTGTTCTGTTATATGGAACCCAGCAATCCCCCATAAAATGTCTTTCATTATGTGGCTTGCTAAAAGGAACCGACTACTTACTCTTGACAAAGTTATTTTTTTGAACAAGGGTTCCCTCTGCCTTTTATGTTCAAATGAGGCTGAGTCAAATGCTCATTTGTTCTTTTCTTGCAGAAAATCTCTCCAAGTTTGGGCTCACATTCGTGATTTGACTCCTTTTCGCAGACGTTTTACTTCTTTACAACGCATTACTGACTCTTTAATTAGGGGCAGATTCACATTAGGTATTCAAGGAAAATTATGTTGTTTGGCTATAACAATTACAATCTACTGCATTTGGCTGTCTAGGAACAAGCTGATTTTTGAAGATTATCAATTTTCTGTAATAAAGATTATTAGCAAGATTAAGTTTCTTATGTATAGACAAACACACCTGTTGCATTTGTTTTAGTATTTTGATATAGGTCTTCTTGTATTAGGGAGACTTTTGATTTTCTCTAGTTGCAGGATATGCCCCATTTATTATTGTATCATTTTGGATTTAATATAATTTACATTTTTAAAAAAAAAAGAATACACGTGAAAAAGTTAAATCTAATTAATGGCACGCACTATGGGCTATTATTATTGGCAAAACGCCTCATGGCTTGTTAAATTGTTATAAAAATAAAAGTTGCTTTTTTAAAAAACGAGTGTCTTTTATGGCACAATTTAGAACCAAACTGGCCATATATTCACGGGCTAAATTCAGAGAACCAAACTAGCCATATATTCTTCAGCACTGTGTTTAGTATGCATGCATGGCTAGTGTAAAAGTTTTTATATGATTAACTAATGAGAAATCATTTTGTATAAATTTTAAGATAATTTACAATAGCCATGTATAATTTATTTATTCTATTATAAAAGAAAAAAAAACATCAAACCTAGTACTATTAAATAGGATGTTCCATTTATTATATAAGTTGTTCATATGAATTAAATAAGGCCATTCATTTTCATATGCAACTAGAAGGGAGAAAAAACGAAATTGACATGGCTTGTCACACACATGTTGAAATCAAATGAGAATCGTTGTTCTACTCCCACAAAGATGGAAGGAAAGTAATTTCAGGTAATTCTCATGCTGGGTTGAAATCCATTCACCGTTAATCCTCCATCAACACAAATAACCTGTCCAGTGATGTAAGAAGCAGCAGGCAAGCAAAGGAAAGTCACCAACGATGACACTTCTTCGGGTTCTGCTATACGTTTAATCGGAGTTCGAGACATAATATCATCCACAAACTTTTGGTCTCTCAACAACTAAAAATAAAATAAAATAAAGAAAGAAGTTGGATCAAACACATAGACGTCATAATTTTAACAAGACAAATACCAGCACTACGTTCCTTAACACACTCTTTTGAACATATTATTCATGTTGTACTTCTATCCTTCAGTGGAATAAAAAAGTATTAGTCTTTAACTGCACGTCTAATTGTGTTCTATTTTCAAAATAAACCAAACATACAATTGCCAAAACTAGTTCAAAATATCTGCCGAACTCTACCTCTAGTTCAAACTTCCATTGCCAAAACATTGAATAAAAATATTTTCTTGACAATGCACACGTCCATCCTCCCAATATAATAGGCATATAATCTCCAAGCAGAAAAAGTATAAAACTCTGCCAGGTTAGGTAGGGTCTGTAAGTATTGACTTCAAAACCTACCGTATGGCAGGCCTAGAGTACTTAATTTAAAGGTGAGTCAAGAATTTATAGAAACAACAAAATTAAACACGAAACGGTTATCTTTTATGTTAGACACAACCGGAATAGATTCTAAAAGAATCAATGAGTTGGGTTAGGTAGTGGTTTAGTATGGGGAGATTTTCATCAATGAGTCATGAGCAACCAACTATATAATTGAATCTAACACCACACTTTAGTCTAAAATCTAAAAGTTCAGATTTATGGGTTTTCTCCTTACTTATATAATGCTCAACTTTTTTAATTTTATTCGATGTGAGATTTCAAATCATATTATAGTCCAACAAGTTCTGATATTGGGAGTTCATAGTATATGACATGTAGTTATTTTGGTGAAAGTTATCATGAATGTCATTAAAATCTCTCTCTCTCTACAATTAGTTTAGTGCTTCTTAACAAACATTTTCCCAATCTTGCAGGACTTGGATGGTTCGCTAATGTATTGTCTATCAAGTAATATTGTTTTTAAGGCTTTGGTAGAAAGGAAAAGGGCCAAGAAAAATAAAAGTAGGGAACAAGTAACTTACATGTTCTACAAGTGGGGTTCTGGTTGCCCATGGTACAACACAGTTGCTCCTTATGTTGTCTTTGGCCCATTCACAAGCCAGGTTTTTTGTAAGCTGATTAATTGCAGCTGAAAATTCAGTGGACAAAAAGTTAAAATTATCTTAGTTTGTGATAAAAGTTGATTAATCACATGTATACGAAGGAAAGACTTGATGAGTATAGCACTCACCTTTACTTGCTGCATAAACAGCTCCAGTACCCAAGCTCACCACACCAGCAACAGATGAAATAAACACAATGCTTCCATTTTCAGATGCTTTCAGAAGAGGATATGCAAGTTGGCACAGATGGAATGAGGAGTCTAAATTAACTGTCATAAGCTGTGAATATTCTTCAGCAGTGTACTCAATGGTTGGCTTTCTAAAGTTTGTTCCAACATTGTTCACCTAAAATAAAACAAAGTCAGTGATGGAAGCTTATGATCTCAAATAGGCAGCATTTGCACACATTGTTCAGGTCTACCAAATGAAACGCATCTAGCTATAACCAATGTACTTGTTACATATATCATCAATGGTTTTGGAGGATAATTAACTAGCTCCCTCAAACAAATTCAATAAGCTATATATTTAACCGAGAAAAAAGTTTGTTGTTTACTTCAACTCTAAAGATTGATCAATGGATAAATTAAGAAAATAGATGTAGTAACTGTATGACATTTAAGGTGTTTTGGGAGGACAAGTCTTGTATGTTGTTTTGCTTAAACAAATTCACTTACATAAGTGCTTTTAGTACTGCTTTTCAATCAAAATGAAAGTTTCACCTCGTTAATCTAGATTGACCTTTAATGGAAAGCTTTATTATGCAGGTTATCAAAGTGAAACTCTAATTCTGATTGGAAAACAACATAAAGTGCACCTATAATAATTCTAATAATATGACATTAAATGATCATGTACAAAAGTTTTGTAAAAAAAGTGAATTAAAAAATAAACTTTAGATCTAATACTACTAGTACATAAATTTGTAAATACAATCAAATGAAATGTATAGCCTTAGCATTATGAGTAGTACTTACATAGATGTTAAGCTTGCCATTCAAGATGGAAGTGACTTCCTCAATGAGCTTCTCTCTCTGGGATGGTGAGGACACGTCACACACCGACCCAGTTACCTGAAAGCCCAGACTCTGCCACTCTTGTAAGCATTTGTTGAGCTCTGTTTGGGTCCTGGAGCAAGTGTGCACAGCAGCGCCAAACGCGGCCAAGTCACTCACTATGGCGTGCCTGAACCAGAATTTGAAATGAAAGAATCAGAACAGAGCAAAATGAATAATAATCACAAAACAGAATGTGAGAAGGAGAGAATGATCAAAACCCGATCCCACGGGTGCCGCCGGTGACGAGAGCCGTCGTTCCATTGAGAGACCATCTTGCTCCTCTGTTAATGCTGCTTCCTGCTTCTGCCATCTTCCTCTGTTTTTTTCTTTTTTTTCTTTTCACTCTAAAACGCCTTTGGAACTTGTTTATTCAAGTTGACAAAGTCTTCGCCCCTTGATTTATGTTATATAATTAATTAAACATTTAATGATTTAATTAATATATTGCATAGAAAATGATTGAATTAATTATACATTTAATGTGTTTTTTAAGTGCAGGCAATTATGTTCGTCCAAGGTCCATGTCTTGACTAGATCCAGTTAAGCCGCCTGAGCCTCCATTGAAGCACCCTATTTTTTTTTTTTATATATATTTTAAAATAACAATTTTAATTTAAATTATTTGATAGTACCGGCAAGTTATTGGTTCGTAGTCTTGAGTTTGATTGTTACAGATCCAAAAAAAAAAAGGTTAAAAAAAGATATTTTACTAAAAATGATTAAGTAAGTTTTCTGACAAAAAATAGTTATCAATAAAACTGATTAATATTGTTATATTTTTTATATTCTATTATGGTAAATATTATTATATTTTTATATTTTATTATAATATATTATTTATTTAATAAAATTATACTAATTTTAAAATGAATTTAATTGCAATAATAACATCACCAAATCCAACAAAATCCATTCCAAATCTGAAACATCACTAGAGCTCTCACTTCCGCACTTTGACCGTCGCCCTAGCGGATGAGGATTGGGATTGTTTGTGTTGGGGACAGATATTTTTCAGTTTGCAAAAAAAGATGATGAGCTTAATTAATTGTGTTAGAGTAATGTGAACAAAATGATATGGTGTACATGTAATTAATGAAAATTTCAGAGGAGATTTATGTAGTTTTTTCTAATTATTATAAAATTATCACACACGACACATTATAGTTGGATCACCAAGCAAAAACTCTTTGTATTTGCGTTACTATTTGCTGTTTGAAAATATGTATATATTGTTGCGAATTATTAACAAAATTTTATTACTCATTATTCAAAAAGTTATAAGAAAAATATTTTACATTTACTTTGAGAAAATGAATATAATATATGGTATGATGCATAAAAAATATTTTAAGGAAAAGGATTGTAATGAAATCATACATTCGATTGAAGATTAACTCTTTTGATTTTTACAAAAATAATTATTTTTTATTATTTTGTATATATATTAAATCAATTTATTTTCTTTTATTAGAAAATATTAGTTAAATTGATCTTAACTTTAAGTGGTTTTTATGTTATATATAAAAATTTATATTGATTTTTACTTCTAAATTTAATAACAAAAATGTTAATTGAAGTATATTTATTTGTGAGTAATTATAGTATATTTGAGTGATTATGTCAATAATATAAGTAAAGTTATAGGTGACAAAATAGGCTATCTAGCTAATTTGGGTTGCAGGCTATAATGGATTTAGCCAAAAAAAAACATATTAAATTTGGGTCTAAATAATGAAATCAAAATTCTGTAAAAGTTCATTTTTTATGGGCTTAGCCTGCATTTGATCATTATTGGATCAGGCTAAAACCCATATTTAATTTGGACTTAAAAAACTTAAGCTCGAGCTCAAATACTAATTACATCAATTTTGTCATCTTACATCCGCTCACACCTTTTATAACTTATGAGAGTTTAATAAGACCACCGATTCTCATAGACAACTAGAAAGGAGGGAAAATGAAATCAAATGGGAATCATTTGTTTCACAGAAAAACAGTAAAGTAATTTCAGGTAATTCTCATGCTGGGTTCAAATCCATTGACGGTTAATCCTCCATCAACACAAATAACTTGACTTGTCCAGTGATGACACTTCTTCCGCTTCTGCAATGCTCTTAAGAGGGGTCCGAGACAAAATATCTTCCACAAACTTTTGGTTTTGGAACAACTACAAAAAAATAAAACAAGTTAGATCGAACACATGGACATCCATAATTCTAACAACAGACAATTAAGATGGCTTTTGGCACACACAAAATGAAATGAAAAGAAATGGTTCTATTCTTCATATTCTAGTCTTTTTAGTGGAAACAAAACGTATTACTTTCTAACTGCAAGTCTAGTTCTGTTCTATTTTCAACATACACTAAACATATTGATCTAGTTCAAATTTCAAAATATCTGCCAAAATTTACCTCTGATTCAAACTTCAATTGCCAAAACATTGAATAAATGGATTTTCTTGATAATGCAAAAGTTCATCATCCCAATATTAATAGACATGTAATTTCCAAGTAGAAAAACTGAAAAAATTTTGCTAGGTTAGGTTGACTTCGGAATCTACAGTGTTGCATTCTTAGCAGTACTTAATTTAAAGGTGAAAATAGTCAAGAATTTCAAGAAACAACAAAATTAAATACAAAAGTGGTAATTAAACAGGAAATACTTGATAGTCAAAATAATTCAATAATTCATCCGTACACAACTAAACCTTTTTCTTTATTTGATAACATGTTTGAACTCACCCTTTGATGATTTTAGAAGATATCAGCAAACCACAAAGCCAATAAAGCAACTGCCACACCAATAGACCTTATAGATTCTAAAAGCTTCGGTATGTCAGGTTAGACAGTCGTTTAGCATCCAAACTTTAGATTATGTGCATGTTTGGATTAAAGTTTGAAAACTGAGTTTTGTATCTCAAGTCTTACTTCTCCAAAACTCAGTTTTAAGACAAAATTTTACTCTCAAACATACTTTTAGGAGGTAACCAAACATAACCTAAACTGATTTTACTCTCAAATATACTTTTGAAACCATCCCAATGGAAATCCAAACATGCCCTATGTAAACATTTGTAAAATTGGCTTTGATATTGGGAGTTTATAATATATATGGCACGTAGTTATTCTGGTGAAGTTTAAGATGAATGTCAATTAAAAATCTCTTTTTTTGTATAGTTATTGTTCTGAATAAACTTTGCAAGTTAGTGGAATGTAGTAGATCTAGGATTGAAGAAAACGATGGTGGTGACCACATGTAGACATTTGGATGCCTAAAACTATGTTTGGATGACTATTGGAAATCTGATGGAAGGTGTCAAACGTTCTTTTGGCGAACGAACTATAATGAATCTTTTGCTCTCGATGTACTTTTGAAAGGGGAGGCTGTGCCCCAAACATGCACCAAGTAACATTCCAGCAGAGTAACTGTATCCTGTATGAAACATTGGGTGTGTTTAAGTTATGGGGTAGAGTTCATTAGGTAGTTTGACAAGCATGATTTACACATCGACTGTTAGGAGAGACTCATGTCTTGTCTACCAAGTAATACTTTTTTAAGGCTTACATAGAAAGGAAAACAGGTAAGGAAAAAAAAAAAAAAAAGGAACAAGTACATTACATGTTCAACAAGTGGGGTTCTGGTTGCCCAAGGTACAACACAGTTACTCCTTATGTTGTCATTTGCCCATTCACAAGCCAGATTTTTGCTAAGCTGATTAATTGCAGCCGAAAATTCAGATGACAACAAATATAATTATCTTTGTTTTTTGTGATAACATTTTATCAAGGTTTAATTACTTATTTACTCTATATAACCGTTCAATCTTTAAGTGTTTGTTCTTATATCTGAGAACTACTTGTTTTAGTCCCAACACTTCTTAATCTATTTTAGTCTCTACCATCCAAAAATTATAGAGACTAAAATGAATAAAAAAAGTGCATGTGTAAAAACTAAAACGAATGGTTTGTAAGTGTAGGAACTGAAACATAAGGATTCTAGAAGTAATTTTTATTAATCTCACTTGAATGAAAGAAAAGACATAGTGATTAATGAGTACAGCACTCACACTCACCTTTACATGCTGCATAGACAGATCCAGTACCCAAGCTGACCACACCAGCAACAGATGAAATGAACACAATGCTTCCCTTTACAGATGCTTTTAGAAGAGGATATACAAGTTGGCACAGATGGTAACCAGAGTCTAAATTAACTGTCATCAGCTCTGAATATTCTTCAGCACTGTATTCAACGGTTGGCTTTCTAAAGTTTGTTCCGACGTTGTTCACCTAAAACACAAAGTCACGCATATGAATGCTTAACCAGTGTTACTGTAAAGAATTTATTGATGAATATCAAGTGGAAGGAGACTACTTTGAAAGCGAATCATTCTTCATGCACACATTGTTCAGGTCAACCAAATTAAACAAATCTAGCTATATAAAAATGTGCTTGTCAGTTGCCACGTAAATTCAATGAGCTATATAATTACTAGTTTCTGCTTTGACACGGATTATTTATCATTTGACACAGAAGAAAGCACGCAGTTTGTAATATATTATATTTTTCTCACACCCCTCTCCAGTTACCATTCAAATTTCAAAGATTTATACATAAGATTTTAAATAAGTCTTTTTTAGGTGAACCTAGGGTACCCCTAACTGAGAACAAGAATTAATCCGTCAAGATAGTTAGATCCATTTAAAGGGTTGAACTCTCCTAACATATATTAAGCTTATAAATAAAATGTAACGCAATGCATTGCCTTAGCATTATGAGTAGTACTTATATAGATGTTAAGCTCAGTACTGAAGGTGGATGCCACTTCCTGAATGAGCTTCTCTCTCTGGGGTGGTGAAGACACATCACACACCGACCCAGTAGCCTGAAACCCCTGAGTTTGCCACTCTTGTAAGCACTTTTTGAGCTCTGTTTGGTTCCTGGAACAAGTGTGCACTGCAGCGCCAAACGCGGCTAAGTCATTCACTATGGCGTGCCTAAAACATAACACAGTTTGAAATGAAAGAAAGAATGAGAATAAAGCAAAAGCAAAATGAATAATGATAAAAAGAGAGAAGAAGAAAATGGTGAAAACCCGATTCCACGAGTGCCACCAGTGACAAGAGCCGTCATTCCATTGAGAGACCATCTTGCTCCCCTGCTGCTTTCACTCAAACACGCGTTTGGAATTGGACCCTGCACTTGCTTTTTCATGTGCACAAAATGTACACCTTGATTCACCACTCTGGAATTGGTTTTTAAATGCAGGGTATCTTCGTACAAAAACCGTGCTTTGACTTGATGCTGTGCAAGGGAGAAGGTTTGCATATTTCTCTCTCACTTCAAATGTACATGCACACTACCTACTCAACCTGATAACAAGCCCAAAATGCAGACAATGATTCAAATCAAAAAGTTTAAATTGTAATTTTGATTCTTTTATTTTTTTTTTAATTTTTAATTTTGATTCCTTTTTGAACTATAGCATTTGGTGCTCTTAATTTTACAAAGTGAGGATTTAGGTCTATTTACTAGATTATTACCTAATAATTACTATTAATAGAATTAATAGATTAATTATAAACAATTTTTTTTATGAAAGTTAAATATAAATGATTTAAAAGCAAATGATTATTAAAAAAACTAATTTTTTAATTAACTTCGTAACTCTATTAATCATAATAATTAGTAAATTATCTAACAGATGAACTAAAATTTTTAATTTATAAGATTAGAAGATTAGATGTTACAATTAAAAATTAGAAAAATCAAAATTGAGAACTTAAAAAATTAAGAGATCAAAATTATAACTGAACCTAAATTTTAATTTTATTTTAAGATTATTCATGACATTAAATAGTTTAAGATGTGTTTAGTGTTCAAAGGCTTAAATATATTTTTTGTCCTTTAAATTTGGGTAATTCTTTCTTTTAGTCCTTTAAAAAAGAATTTATTTTTATTAGTTCCTCATTTTTGAAAAGATACTTTTAGTCCATATCATTTTTTGTGTTAATGATCTCATAATTTGTGATGATTTGTCATCATCAAAAATATATTTTTTAATTTAATTTCTTTATAAATAATTTGTGACAGTTTAAAACAACCTGAATATGTTAAAAATTGTGATAATTCTACATCTATCTTTTTATTTTTCTTCTTTAAAACAACCAAATATGTAAAAAAAAAAATCACCAAACTATACGAGTCAAATATTTTGACAATTTAAATCACCATAAATCATTTTTTAAAAAATAAATAAATTTTGATGGTTAAAAATTGTTACGAATTGTGAAATCATAAACACATGAAACAAAAAGAGACTAAAAATAGTTTTTTAAAAATTTGAGAGACTAATAGAAATAAATTATTTTTTTAAGGACTAAAAAAATTATTATCCAAATTTGAAGGAATAAAAACATATTTAAGTTTTGTTCAAAAGATAAGTTTTCAACCAATGAGTATATATTATTTTGTTGATAGCTCAATAAATGCACTCACTTTAATGGGAAAACAATTATATATCATTAATAGACTTCATATTTAATTATGAGTAAAAAAGAAAATTAATACTAGAATAGTACTCCTTTGTGTCATTTAAGGTTAACCAGTGCCCTAAGGGTATTGGTTAAAGAATTTGAAGTAAAAATATTTGTATTAAGAGACAAAAAATTGTATTGTTTATAATTTTTTTACATTCTCCTATGATTTGCACAATAAATATTTTTCTCCTTTAATTTTTCAATCAATGTCATAAGGACAATGGTTAGTAAGACCTTTTTTTTTATCCTCTTTTCTTCTCACTCCACAATAAATGCATGTGTGAAATAATTAAATAAGTAATGATATAATTATACTCCTTCTTTCCCATAATAAGTATTGTCATAGGTTGTTTTACCCATACCATGAAAAGCTAATAAACAGATGAAAAAAAGTGATAATTTTTTAAAATTAACCTTATTAAATTGATAAAAGAGAATAATATTAATATTAGATTTAAAAACTAAAGTAACACTAACCATGACATTGTGGAAAAGAGCAATAATGTTAAAAATCAAATGACACTTATTTTAGAATATTTTTTCCAAATTTAACTTATTTTAAAACAAAAATAATAAAAGAAAAATCAACACTTAAACATAAATAGAAGTAATACTATATTTCTTATTATTAGAAAAAAAAAATATATTACATTTTATTTCAAATATATAAGAAGGAAATTAGTATAAGTTAACTCTTATCATATTGTTAATGTTGAAATAACTTGAAAGTATTAAGTATATCATTATTATTATTATTTTCAACAAAAATAAAAGGAGATGATATGATGATCCTGAGACCGAGCAACATTATCCACATCCACATGGTACCTATGACACTTTGCCGTCGTGAGTTGCATCTGCGTGTGACTGCAAGAAATGGCTCTTGTTCTCAACGTCTCATTGTGTTCCATTTCTAAACCCCATCTTTCTCTCTCAACCTCCAATCCCAACAAAGCTTCTTCAACTCTTCCTCTTCCTATTCTGGTTCGTATACTATAATGCTTTTCTCTTATTCAACAATTCCCACTCTTAGCTCCCTTTGCTTCATTTCACTCATCTTCACAGGGACTTAAAACAAAGCAAAGTCTCCAACCATCTCAGAAACTCACATTTTCATTGGGTGAATCAGTGGCTGGTGCCACCCTCGTTGCTCTCCTCTCTGCTTCTTTCATCTTTGTTGATCCCGCACTTGCATTCAAGGTAATCAATAAATAACTCATCATTTTGTAGTCTATAGATGAGAATTTGAACCCCAGTTATTCAAGTTGAATTTTTTGTGGGTTGATGAATGATGGGTATGGTGAATTCAGGGTGGAGGGCCATACGGGCAGGAAGTGACAAGGGGACAAGATCTCACTGGGAAGGACTTT
Organism: Glycine max; assembly: GCF_000004515.6. Classification (NCBI taxonomy): domain Eukaryota; kingdom Viridiplantae; phylum Streptophyta; class Magnoliopsida; order Fabales; family Fabaceae; genus Glycine; species Glycine max. The sequence continues at coordinate 2,744,685 of NC_038254.2, forward strand.
AGTGGCAAGACTCTGATCAAACAAGACTTCAAAACGGTGTAACTTTATTTGTTTTTCCCTTTTTTTTTTAAATGAGTTTAATTTTGATACATTGTGCTTGTAAAGAATTTTATGCTTCTAGATATGATTTTAAAGTAATAGTTATAATAGTCAATAATCTTATCATGACAATGCATAATTGGACAAAATTCTAATTAAAATCTTTATTAAAATTAAGTCTATTTGAATTTTGATGGTGGGGTCAATCAAATGTGTGATTTTGATCTAAATTTAACTAGTTGATTAACCTTGACTGTTGCAGTCCATACTGAGACAAGCCAATTTTAAAGGTGCAAAGTTAATAGGTGCTAGCTTCTTTGATGCTGATTTAACAGGTTTGGCCAACACTAAATGTTATAATAATGAATGTAAGATGCACATTAGAATGCCGTTTACCATTTACATTCATTCTCTTCCCATCTGTTTTTTGTTGTCAGGTGCTGACCTTTCGGATGCTGATCTTAGAAATGCAGATTTTTCCCTGGCAAATGTGACAAAGGTAATTGTTTTCCTGTATTAATAGGGTAATGGGAATTTAATCGAATCAATTGTCCAAGCCTTTGTTTGTTGTGTTGTGTATTGTACTCAGATCAACCCAAAATTTTGCATAATCGCAGTGACTAAATATAGGGCAATTGTATGAGTGGGGTTAAGAGAAGAGAGACTTAATGCACAAATTTCTCAACCATCTGATCAACTGTTTCCTCTCCCTTTACTATAAATTTTAAATATAAATGTTTCATATAGATGAGGTGAAAAGTTACAAAGTGACCAAATAGAGATATGAGGGATATCATATAAGAGTGAATGCTGATGAATCTAAAAAGAAATCACTACTAAAGAAAGTGGACTCTTCTGCCACCTCATTTTTGTAAAAATGCTTCACGGTATACAGTTTCTCTCTTTGAAGAATGCAGCTTCTATGATTATTGCACATTGGACCAGAATGGGAAAATTTGCATATGGATATATTCAGATGGGAAAGGATCTGATAATTTGATCATAATAACTTCAAATTTTATTTGAGTCAAAGTTGACAGTGCACCACAGTCCATTGTAATTAACGAATTTCTTTTTGGTTGGCTTCTGCATGAATGATCACTTTCTGCAGGCAAATTTAAGCAATGCTAACTTGGAAGGTGCACTTGCAACAGGAAACACTTCTTTTAGGGGATCAAATGTTACAGGCGCTGGTATTAGTAATATCACTTAAACTATAATGTGCTACTATTGGGCTTTTAAGCGAAATATGGTTGTAAAAGAGTGTATGTATCTGATAATAGCTTTCAACTAATTAAAGGACATAACATTGGTATTGGCTGGTGATTAATTAACTAATCTATAGGTCCACAATTAAAGGCATGTATATTATTGACATGCATTATGCAACTGGTCTTTGGTTTCAATCGACCTATTTATGAAGACTATAGAAGGGTTCATTAGAGAGAAAGAAAAGCAAATAACCCCATTAGGGCTAGCCTAATGGTGGTGGGTTTGGATAATATGCATGACATCATAGGTTCTAACCTTTGTGTGATCATTGTACACCAAAAAAGAGAGAGGAAAAACAATGGGAAGTAAGGTTGTTGGTATATATATATATATTCAAAGAAAAATTCTCCTTGACATGAAGATACAACTGAACCTGAATGTAATGTTAAGAACATAACTAGGCTTATTTACTACTATTACTAATACTAGCTACAAGGAGAAACTTGTGTCTTAGTATTACCTAAATGCCAAGACTCACCATAAAGTGAAGATTTACGTCTTCATTCAAGAAATTTGATACTAGGAAACTTGTGAATTCAATGGTTTGTGCCTTATTGTCTTACTTGGAACCAGACTTCACGGATGTACCACTAAGAGAAGATCAACGTGAATACCTCTGCAAAGTTGCTGATGGGTATGATTATATCTATAAATTATTATGCTTGTTTTATTGGTCTAAATATGCTTAATCTGTAACAAGTTGTTTTTGGTGACAGAGTGAACCCAACAACTGGAAATGCTACACGTGATACATTGTTCTGTAATTAGTATTCCATTGCTGAAAACTCACTACAAGACTTTCAAATGTTTGCATCGATGTAAGCTATTGGTTGAATGCCAACGAATGGTTTCATAGCTAACAAAATACTCCCTTCATGTTGCTGGAATCTTGTATTACTGTGCCCCACAATTTAGATTATTCCAAATTTCCATTCACCACACATACACTTGACAATAAGATTGTGATGTAATAATGCTCGTAACCATATTGTATCATATAGCTAAAATCCTTTCATAAATGGTAGGTATAATAGTACGCTTTGGAACACTTGGAGTTGCCTTGCATAAGTCTTAGATACAATGAAGTGGATTGAGAAACCCAAACATGAATAAGATTGCAAAATATAAAGTTTTTGGTAACCCAAGGTCTCACCGTAATCGGAAAAAAAAATACCTATGACCACGAATCGAACCGTAATTCTCTCCTTGATAAAAATTACCTATGTGACTCATCGTAGCATAGTGGGCTAAGCTAAACCCACTATAATTAACATGTAATTAAGTGAAAATATTAATTTTTTATAATTATTAATCAATCTCAAACATACATAATAATATTTAATATAAACAATATTAATTAATCCGCATCACAAATAATATATTTTCGCAAAGTCCAAATCAATAGAATTAAATTAAATATAATACAATCCATGAATCAAAGAACACAAAAGCATGATATATTTTTCTGACTGATAAAAAAACATAAAAAATGGCATAAAATACCATAAATATTGTATAAGTCATAATAAAATTCATAAAAATAATGCTTAAGTCTAAGCCTAGAATGATTTGAGTTGTATTGATAATTTACGTAATGAAAATATATTCGAAAAAATATAAAATCATTAAAATAAATACATTATCATTGAATCATTAAAGAAGATTTTTATGTGAATGTTTTACAAACATGCGAAAATTCTTTCATGTACATATTCTTTCTTTCATATGAATATGAATCCAAATGTGAAATAATCTTATTTGATGAACACTTTCATAAAGTCTATCTAAGATCTATTAAAAAAAACTTTTATACAAATTAAAATAAAATAAAAATATGTCACCATTAAGACAGAGACCTTATGGTGCAATTAATCAAGAAAATCACGATCGTCGAAAAATTCATCCACCTCAGAGAGAGACAGATCTGAGACAGATGGATGATGCACATCAACGATGGAGAAGAACTACAGACAATCTCTTCAACCATTTCCATAAAGATGGAATCTTCAACAATTGCAGTCCAAACTGCTTTGACTTGTTTGCTGGCTCAAGGATCTAAGTGGTGGAGACTGCACAAGAAGAAGCGTGAAGGAATAAGATATAATGGATTGATGAAGAAGAAAGTGAAATTGGTTAAGGAAGGATTGATGATGTTTATAGCTACATTGGACTAAGTGAAGAATATTTCTGTTTGGAGCGTGAAGGTTGCAGTTTGTTTAACTAGGTTTAGTTACAACAGGGAAAGTAGAATAGAAACCCTACCAAAGTTGGGGGTGTGGGAGAGAGGCTCGAAGGCATGCGGTAAGTTTAAAGGGGCTGTGACACGTGAGGGATGAAGTCAAAGTGTGTGGTATCTACTATCTAGAACTTTCTGTTGGTGAAAGCACGTGTGAAGAGAGAATAGGTTACAAATAGCAGTAAAAAATAACACAGGCTATTAGATTTTAGGTCACACAACTAACTGCATAAGAATGGAAAAAATCTGGCACCCCTCGCAGTTTGTAATCCGACGTGCCACTGCATTAGCTTCATGTGAACAACTCAGCGAGCAGCACCTCAATAAGGGGATATTTTAGTAAAATTACAATAATGTATTTTACCCTCTTAATAAAAAAAGGGTCTTTTTGTTTGAATTTTACATCAACTGGTATGCCTTTTTTATCACGACTTTATGTAGACTTACATGCCGTGTGCTTTCAAGTGACACAATAAAAGTCATCACCAGGTTTTCTGTGAAAATTACCCCTTCTTTTTTTCTTTTTTAAGAAAAAACTAGGCTTTTATTAGACAATTAGATTTATTTACAATATTCCTCTGCTGCTTTTGATTCCAAGAAATTGTATTAATTTCTTGTTTCTTTTCAATAACCAATTTTTCCCTTGCTTCTACTGCCAGTTTTTTTTTTCCAATATTTTGGTTGTACAAAAATTTGAAAGTAAACAAAAACAACTAATTTTATATTTATTACATGCTGGACGAACAATCAACTCAAGGCCGTCTCTGTTAAACAAGAACTTTATAACCAACATGTTATTGATTTAAGCGATTAAACACGATGTTAGATCAAACCTTATAAATAAATAAAAACGGGATCAAAAGAAAATATTTTATTAAAGATAATTAATCAAATTTCTTATTTCTCAATTAAGATTAATCATCAATTGATAGATACTCCATGTTGATATCATATTAAAAAAAAAAAACAAGTTTTACAACAACACCCTTTGCAATCAAGGAACCACTTTTATATTATAATTACAATCAACACCGCAACTTATATAGAAACATTATTCTCAATTTACTCTGAAAGAATTAATTCCCAACATGTTTTGAGCTTCTAGTTTATACCACTTGATAATTTTTCATTAACTTTTTTTTATAAAAATACCAAATTAACTGATTCAGCACTTGATAACTTTTGTATTAAATATAAATTTAACTAATTATATTATTAAATCATTTAATCTTTGTAATTGTGCATATCAAACTCTACATAAATTGGTCATTTACGTAATACCAATTAACTTTTTTCGTATGAAAATTTGTAAACTTAATATATTTTATAAAAAAAAATCATTTCAATGGTTAAATTGGTTTCATATTCTATGAAAATATAAAGTACCTGGTTTTCATATTATATGAAGTTATAAAGTACAGTAAGTACAAAAATTTGACACTTAATATCTCCCTCTTATACCCAAAACACATTCATCATAAATCTCTTTTATAATTTAGAAGAAAAAAACACAAACTCAAATTCTCTTCAGATACTCTAGCAATGAAATCATTGAACAACACAATCTTCTTCCAGCTCAAACTTATAAGCCAGGAACTACATCACACCTCACATACTATGTTTTTCTCTTCTTTTTTTATCTTACATTTAGCAAGAAGCAAGATGGGCTATTAAAAAAAATATGCACAACAGTAAATTTTATTTCAAGCTCAATCGTTCAGAATCCTTGGGAAAGATGGCAAAAATATTAAATATACTTATAACATTTAATAACCGACATGTATTCATGAGCATCGGGAAAGGTAGAAGGGTGAGGAAGAAGGCGAGCCAGGATCAATGATAATTCAAATTTGACCCATTTGCAAGTCATGGTGGAGGTGTCCGCCGCCTCCGGACACGGCGAGGTCTATTATCAGAGCCTCCATCTGAAGATTCGTTTGCATCATCAGATCCAGATTGTCCATCATAATTTTCCCCCCAGAGTGTAGTAGTGGGTCTCCTTATTCGCATTTGGAGTGTGGTACCCCTGGACATGGAAGCAGGCTGAAGAATGAGGAAAAACACAGCCAGCAGACCACCATCATCTATGGGGTCATCAACCCCAAATGAAGTTTGAAGTGTGCTAAGGAGGTCGCCAAGATCCCTCTGGCGCTCCAACCTCCTCCAGCTACGCTGACGCTCTGGGTCTACCGCAGATGGGCGCTCGAGAGGATGTTCAAGTCTTGCATGGTTCCTAAGATCTGGGTATGTGCCACTGAAGTTGCAAGTCTCACAAGAACAATTCCTTGATTTTTCATTCATGAAATGACGAGCCGCCTCCACTACTTTCCACTCTTTTATTTTCCCTCTACATAAAGGGCATACTAACTTTGATTTTGCATCATTTTCGCAGGATAAGGCTTGCATTGTAACCAAACCCTCACTTCTGTCTTCTGGCACATCAATTCTACTTTGGACAGTCCCCTCATTTCTGTCTTCGGGCACATCAATTCTACTTTCAAAAGTATCTGAAATTTGACCTTCTACTTGAGGAATGGTTGATGAGGTGTCTGCAAAAGACTTGCAGAACTGATCAAGACAGTTTGAGTGGCGATAACTAGTGTTGCACATGTAAGGGCGGCATCCCTTCTCGTGGGATGAACATATGAGGAGAACTGCATTGTGAGGGTGTTCCATGCACACTGGACACCTAGCTTCTTCCCATTCTTTAACATTTTCCTCTGACTCTTTAAGAGAAGATCTTCCAACACGACTAGAGCTGCTAGGGTAAGGTGAGGCTCTGCTACTTTCATGTGACAAAGACCTATCCCTTCTCTCCTTTGGCATTTTGAATTGTCAATATTTTAAAAATACACAAAGTCTCCACCACCCAGAGGAACAATCCAAGCAACTAGGAACCTACGTACAGATAGCATCAACATGAACAAAACTGAATTGGACATCAAAACTCATGTCAAACACAACAGACATCTGTGCAAAAAAAAAAAAAAAGATCATCAATGAGACATCCATGTGTAAAACAACAGAACCTAAACGACATTTATCAGGCCGTGCATAATTATTCCACACAGACAAATCTCATTTCCAAAACTTGATGTAAATCTTGTAAGTAGGAAACGTTATCATTAATATAACTCCATGAGAGAACTTAGTTTATGAAAAATATATTAAGTTAAGCACACAAGACCTTCAAAATAATGCACCAATGTAAGCCGTTGCTTGAATGCTAATGAATGATTTCATATCTAACAATATCCTTCCTTCATATTAATCCATTATTATCATGGACCAAATCTATTGTCTATGACTAGCCAAGAGTAGAGACATCTTCATAATTCCAAAGCTTATCATTTCCTCCTAATTTACAAGTCACTTTTGCAAAACTTGATAATAACCTTCATGAATAATAACTTTTTGAAACAAAATCATTAATGTCATAGTTTATAGCAATTCAAATCAAAAGGGTTAACAAAACTAGTATAGACTTAATAAATAAAATTGGAATAATACAACATTCTTCACATCCCTATTAGAAGAGGGAGTCTACTAAGACTCAGTGAGGACACCTCAAAATACACACATGCATACATGTAAACTGTAAACATTCAAACAATTATCCTTTTTCATATCACTTTCTCATAACACTGATTATTTTCATAACTTTTTCAAAGTAAAATAGTTATGTTCTCACTTCTCATTAAAATTTGACAAAATCCAAAGCATCAATAACACCATTACACCAAAATAGTTATATATACTATAATGAATAAGTATATGAGTCCAAACTAGAGATAAATCTAAACTGACCAAATTATATCTAGGGCCATGCCTCAATTGGCAAGCTCAGCCTAGCAAGCATAACATGCTTATCACAATATAGGGTCTGTTCACCTTCACCCTGTAATTTCAGAAGAATGCCAAAGGATCCATTTGCCCAACGGTTTGCTAATGGATTTGTTCACCCAGTAGCTTAAATAAATATACCATATGCACACAAGCTATTTATTTCCTTCACTGTGGTAAAGCAGATTATGCCAGTTTTATTCTCTCTGTTTCAGCAAAAGTGGGTGTTCTAACATAGAACCCATATAGAAATTGCATTCAAACAAATCCCAGACAATAACATGTCATTCAGCATATCACATTCCAACAATTTCATATCATATTTCTTCACATTGTTACTAGAACACAAAAACTTTGCAAGTACACTATTCTCAATACAAATTGAATAAAGAACTGATATTTTTATATATCATAGACTACACTACAGCATGCAAGTTTTAAAATATCATAAGAATCAACACATCCTAATACATGTAAATTTCAAATTGTAGCATAAAAATTGAAAACCTTACTAAACTACTCCACTTTTATCCACAACTGGGATTGACTTACAATGAAATAAATTCTGATATTTTACCACCAAAAATAGATTTTCTAAGCTTTCCAACAAGCTCAGGATCACACAAATTGGAGTTTCTTTACCCAACTTATGATCCTTCAAAGTAGACTGATTTACATCAGAATTCAGCACGACTATGGTCTGCATTTTTATGCACCAGGAGCAATCCCTGGGCCTGTGGTTAAAGAATTCTGAAACTTAATGGACCAAGAACTTATTATCTTTCAAACCCCACTGGTTCAATCAAAAACAATTTTCCTGGCTCAAGTTATGAGCATTCAAATTGGACTTAGCTGCATCAAAATACAGAACAGAATAGTCAATTTCACGAAATTATGGTTTGCAGGGAATTTTATAGTCATCAAGACATTCTGAAAATTTCCAGAATCAACTATGTAAGCTTTAAAACAAAATTGGTTCCACTTCAAAATCATATGTATGAATCAAGTTATTCTCTCTTAAAGTAGGCTGACTCATCAAAACTTAAAACAGACAACCACGTTCTCAAATTTATTATGAATTTCGTACCCAAGATTGAATGTTGAAAATTTCCAGTTAGATACTTACAACAAAAACGTCCCAACAAATTTTGTTTCACCCAAAACCAATTTTTGCAGCTCAAATTGTCCTCATTATACAGCAGCTATAGCAGAAATTTTTTGCAAAAGCTTAGTCCATTTCCAACTTCAAATCAATGCATAGATCGATATGGTTTTAAAACTTGCAGTGTCTACTATCATAATCCACACTTGAAACACAATTTATCTCATGATTTGAGGGCCGAACTCATGTCAAACACTTCGTGTCTGAAATTCTCTAACTTTCTTAAGTTTTCAAATTTCTTCAATCCTCTTAACCCCTCTTATTGCAAAACTAGATAACTCAATCCAATAGCTTATTTACCACAGAAAACAAAAGATTTCTCCGCGAGAAACACGATTCCCTTTCAAAACCCTAGTTTACCAAAACCAAACTCACAGAAGCAATTCAGAGAATCAAGGTGCACAGATTAAGAACAAAAGCAGGAAATTGAAGTTTGAACAGTAAATCCCTCACCTCTTTGATCTTCTTCCAACTCAAATCCGGAAAAAAAAAAAATGGAAGTGCTGAAACCCTGAAACGTCTGATACCGTTGAGTTAGTCTCGTTCTGCTCTTGAATTTCTTCAACTGAGACAAACGCAAGGGAGATCTTGATCTATCTTCCTCTTTTTTTCTTTGCGTTTTCCCCTTTTCTTCCTCCTACTTCTTCTTCTTCTCCCTCTCCTCCTTCACTTCCACGTTGGAAACCCTGTGATAGCTCGTCTTATATAACTTTCATTATTTACTCTGTAGGGCCTTCACTTGTCCAAATTCCACATGACTTTGCTTCTTTTTCTTTCAAGTTTTCCTTTTCTCTTTCAATTTTTTATTTAATAAAGCAAAGAAAAAGAAAAATATATAGTCATTCCATACAATAGATTTTTTAATTTTTAAAATAATTATTTTAAAATAATTCAAATAATAATTTATGAGTAAATAACCGTGATAAATCATTTTACACTGTAGTATATAACCATTCAACTAAAAAAAGTACTTTGATCCTTTTATTGTCAATTTAAAATATTTTTTTATTTATGGTAGTAAGTGTTAAGTATCATTTTTCTGTATTTTCAAAACATTAAATCTTATTTAATATTTTCTTTATAAAATATTAGGAAAAAAGGAAAGAAGATACTCAGTCAAAAAAACAAAATCATTATTATTTATTTAAATTATATTATATTTACTTTTATTTTATATATTAAAGTATACAACTTAAAAAGTGAGACTTTCACTTTCTTCATTTTCTTAATTAGACATGTTGAACACATTCTCAATTTTTTTCATAAGGATGTGCATTTTACATATCAGTATTACATTTCAAATTAGAAGATGAAAAAATTCTCTTTCAATTTATTTTTATCTATATACTATGAAAACTTAATTTTTCTTAATTATTTGTTGAATTCAATCTATTCTATCTACCTCTATAATAAAATTAAATTTAATAATATTTTTAATCAAATTGTTAATAATTAAAAATAATTTTATATCATTCATTATTTATATAAAGGTCAATGTATCAAAAAATTATTTATTATAAATTTAAATTATAATATAATCAATATATTAAAAGTTATTTATTTGATATGAATTTTAATTATATAAACAGATATTTATTTTGTAAAATATACAGGTTAAAATACTAATTAATACTATAATAATATTAATGTAGTATTCTTTTACATCTACCGCCATAAGGAAAGAAAAAATATGTATGACAATTATTCACTGGGCAATCTTTGAAGTTGGCACTTTGCAATTTGTCATCTTGTTGAAGTCTTGCAATGCATCGGCCACAATTTAGACTATCCCAAATTTTCATTCCCCGTATACTGATACCTAACAACCGGTTAGGGAAAATGTGATATTAAATTCAATGCATTTACTGTTTGTGATTTTTCATATTTTTTCTGAGGGGGAAAAATCATCCATCCCTTCCCTCGAAAGAAGAATCCAGGGTGTGCATGCATATTGCATAAATTGTATTGAGGAAATAAAATTCTGGGTAATGATTTTTTTTTTGGGGTATGGCTGGATAATGATCTTATCGGCATAGTACATCTTCCTAGTATTTGCTTTTTTTTAAAAAAATATTAATTGAGTAAAATGTTAAATAGGAAATTAAATTCATTTAATATTAATATTTTGGAAATATAAATAATATTTAATATTTACCGTATTTAGTAATTGGGTGAATTTATAGGAAGAACCATTATAGTACGATGTAAACTATTCCTGTAAAAAAAAAAAAACTATTCAACTTTTGAAAACAAACAAAAAAAATCAACTTAATAATGTACAATCATCAAGTTAATGATTTCTGTTTAAGCTTATTGTATATTAATTCAATTCAAAATTATGTAATATAACGTCTGGGAAAATAATGAACAATAAACACAAAAATGAAAGTTTTCAGTATAAGTGGCTAATTTTTCATAAATTTTAAATTCAGTAAGAAAATAAGTAAAATTTGATTAAAAATTATTTTTTTAAAGAATTAAACTTAAATACTATTAGAATAATTTAATATTAACTTATACATTATTCATTTAATTTGATAGAGTCAGCTTTAACGAATAAGACATTTGGTTATGTACTACGAGTTAAATTAGCCTTAAATGAAGTAAATTACCACATAAGCATATAACGGGTACATATATATAAGACAACGATTGTGTATAAAGACTTAAATTCTAAACTTACATTAACTACTTAATTCGACATAGCCAACTTTAACTAATAAGACATTTGACTATGTAGTACGAGTTAAATTATCCTTAAACGAAATAAATCACCACATAAGTATATAACAGGTGCATGTATATAAGACAACGATTGTGTATAAAGACTAAATTCTAAACTTATATTAACCACTTAATTTGACAGAACTAACTTTAACCAATTAGACATTTGACTATGTAGTATGAGTTAGATTAATTTTAAACAAAATAAATGACCACATAAACATATAACGGTGCATGTATATAAGACAATAATTATGTATAAAGAATTAAATTCTAAACTTACATGAAAACAATAAAAGTGCTGGAAGTAAATCAATCCAACTCAAAAAACAGAGTGAAAACACAAAAAATAGTAGCTATAAAAACTCAAAAAGCACAAGAAAAAACTTAAGTTCAGAATACAAAAAACCAAAACATAATTAAGCATCGAATAAAAGCTGATCATACTCACATGAAAAGTCCAAAAAAGGATTAGAGAATGAAAACCCCGGGGCAATTGATTAGGTAAGAAAAGAATATATGTATGGAATCACAAAAATTAGAAACTATTTAATTTAGAAATCATTTTTCATATTTAATACCTATTGTGAAAAAACAACTTTTATTTAGAACACATTAAAAGTAATGAAATTGTTTCATTACTAATTTTACTATCTTTTTTTTGTTAGAATAAGTTCAATAGTCAAATAAATTGAAACAAATTATCAATTCCAAAAATTAAAAGTAAAATCAAATCAATCAAATTTACCCATATCCACTAAAATCCAATGATTGTTTAAACTCCCATATACATGCATATTAAAAAGTCTTAACTTTAAAACTTTCCTAACAATTTTTTTTATATAAACTGAATTTTAAAACTAATAATTTCAATAACTTACCCGACAAATTGCACGTGGACTTGTACATGTATGCTGCACCCAACTATTTGTTCTTTAATAATCACAATTGTTAACCAGGTTGCAGTAATGGTTAAGGAAAAATACAAAATAATAATGTGAAAATATGTTTATCATATAAAAATAATTTTGTATTTTAAATAATTAAAATATTCATTAAACTATACTAAATGCCATTTAATTCAATATATTTAGAGAAACAGTATTTTATTTTATTGGAATTTTGAGAGAATTTTTAAAAGTTAAACAAATTCACTATTTACTCTTATGTTGTAAATTATAAATTATTATACGCAATATGGAGAGTGAAATACTTTCAACACTCTATCAATCAAACATTTTCAACAATTCAACAAATTGATTGAAAATCCACCTCATTTTGGTGTACTCAAAATTCTCCCTAGTGGCTTTGTCCTTCCCCGCCACAACGACCTCGCATCGCACAACGAGTCCGTGATAAAATAAGCACTTTTGGCAACAGAGGTGTGGTGGCAAAAAAGTGTTTCTAAGAGGAGAAGCCCTCACAAACAGGGAAGAAGGAGGGAGCAAGGCCAGAGAGGGTGTGGTCCTTCTCTTGCTGAGTGTAGGAGGCATTTTTAGAACACAAGAGAGTGTGATCAATGACAATCCAAAAGAAAAAAATAGTCTATAATATTTTCATACACAAACATCATTAGTTTTTATAAAATATTTTTTTTGGTGAAGTTATAAAATATATAATTTCATAATAAAAAATTAATTTATTTTATCTTTTATAACTTTCTACATTCATTTAAACAATAATGTTTTATGGAGACGAGATCTATTTTTTAACGGGAGCAAAAAAAAATAGTTAATATGTTTTAAGCAATTGCCCTCATTGCTAATAACATTCTTATATATGTCTCTCTGAGTATTAGTGTGTGTACACGTGTGCTTTAATGTAATGTAAATGTTATTGTCCATCATCAATGAGACTCAATAAGACATCACAATCAGTAAGCTTATGAAAGATGTCATAATCCTCTATTTTTATATCAAACCCTCAACAAACAAAAATTATATTCTTCCTTCCTCAATTCTTTCATTTTTCCTTTTCTGATAATCAATTCAACCTTCACAATTTTTGTTTATATTAAGTTGTTATCTATTTCTTTTATTATCTTTTATTACAATTTATGGAAAAAATGTAAATTGAATGAGGCAAGGGGTCAAATAAAAAGTAAAGTAAGGGATTTTTTTTTCCAAAAAAAAAGGGAGAAGTCAAATTCTTGACACCAAAAACTTACCCATAATACTCAACCATATGAGTCAATTTCCTTCATAAAGGATGGTAGTTTGAGATTATTGAAAGAGATCTTTTTACCTATATGTGGAATACATATCTTAAAAAAGAGAATATAAATAATGTCTACTATATAGAGTAAATATACCCACCTTTTCTTAATATTTTTTTATAAATATATTTTTTTAAGTAATTAAGACTTTTGCTTTGTAATGAGATATTGATGTATCTTCACAAAAGCTTCAATTTTTTTGGGTTAGAAATGTTATTTAAATTTAAAAATGCTTGTGAAAAGCAGAGCAAACTTGCTACTTAAAGCAAAAAATCATTACTACACTAAATACTCGATCCTATGACCTGACTAAAGCTTGTCTCAAATTTAGCATATATATTTGCATAAAATATTAATCCCTATTGTGAAGTACTTATGTGTTTGGTTGTTTGTTGGAAATAGCCAATTAACGTACATTTACTAGAAAGCAAGTAATTATCAATTTTTCTTTTGGATGAAAATTCATGCAGCCAGATACCAAGTCACTAGAAGTAATGGTAACATCCACCGTAGGGACCAATTAGCCTACATTTTATGGGCAAAACAACAAGTGGAGCGTTTCAAGTCAGGTAGCTAGCTAGGTTGATGTGAAGGCCAGGACCCGCGGAAAATTTAGAAGAATAGTAATATTAATCACACGAGTGTGTATTGCACTATCATATCATAGCAAAACAACCATATGTGTGTCCACTATTTTGCACAATTATTTCTTATACCGATGATGAAAATTCATGGTAATTGTGTTGATGGGAGTTTTAGGACAGAAAAATGGTTTCATTTTATCCTTATATTATGTGTGCTGTCTTTGTCTGATAAATACTACTACTAGGGAGAATCAATACAGAGAAGACTCATTTTATATATAGTGCAAACAAAGGATTGAAAGTAAATTGAATCCTCTAGGTAACTCTTTCCATGAATTGGCTAAAACTGCCGATAATAATTAAGCTCAGCAAAGAAACGCTATTGGCGTACGTCCATGACCATATGAACGCCATGTACTTTATGATGACCTAAGCAATATAGACATATATCATCATCTAACACACCGAGCATTTGAATTAACTAGTACCTAATTATTTCAATTTAACTTGTTTTGAGTTCAAAATTTAGATATATTACTATAGTAATTGATATATATTCAAAAAAAAAAAATTGTGGTCCCATAATAATTTTATTGATCCGATTCGTACGGGATTGCATGACCTCGACCCTATAAAGAATACCTATAATCTGGTATCAAAGAAAATAGACATAGTAACAGTGACTCTTGCATATATAAACATGGCCTTTTTAACAAATTGCATCGAACTAGTCAATAACAGCTACAAATACTCTTTCAGCCTCAAAAGGCTGCACTTAGCTTGTGGTATCTGAAGATAAATCAAACTTTAATATAGAAACAGAATGTTCAAACAAATGTCAGAATAGCGAACAGGCCGAAGTATTCATGTCAAGTAAACATCAAAGTCACAGAAGCTTTTATATCAAATTAAACAAATTATTAACTAACTAATTTATAGAATCAATTTAGCTGCTAGTAAATTGTATACCAGTTTGTGCATGGCTGCACATAAATGAAAATGAAAAGAAATTAGCATGCCAAACTACCGCTCTAAATTAAAAAGCATACCAAACTAGCAATATATCACTTCTCACTTGACTTGCATATCAACTAAGAACGCCAGCCTATAGTCTCTGCCTAGCTCCACTAGTATATGTGCATTTTAATAAATAAATAAATAAAATATAACGCACATATACTATGGTGTTGCCATATGCAAGATGTGAGGTGTATGCGTGGTTAAGTATTACTATTCGTCGTCATATTGACATTCTTTTGGTGCACATATTGAACAATCTTGGCTTAATTTTTCTCGACAAATTAAAAGATTGCTTAATTATGATTTTGATTATAGTAATACGCATGCATTATTAAGCGTAAGACACGGCAACATGTATGCAATTCTCAACTGTAGGATGATCTTGACTGTTGGACACTAGTGATAATTAAGTACGTACATAGATGTTCTTTGACCTAGGCTTATTATATATATATATATATATATATATATATATATATATATATATATATATATATATATATATATATATAAATAATTTTCCCGTATTCCGGTGACCCTGACACCTCTAGATATATTAAGTGCTTCATGATTCACCAGATCATTCATCTAGGAGCTAGCTTAAGAATACCAAAGCAACAAACCACCAAACAAGAAACGATACAAGTATGAATATTGGACAAACTAGACACAATAAACCTCCAAACAAGAAATGATACAAGTATGAATATTGGACAAACTAGACACAACAAAGCAACAAGGCAACGACAAGAAGAAATCTACCTTCTAGCTAGTAAAAATTGTTTAATATGTACTTCATCGAGGAGTGAATGTGTTTTCTCAAGAACAAATCACATTACCAAATTATTTCTAAGCACGTTATGTTGCATATTTTAGTTGTTAGACTTGGTGAAAAGATACTTGATCCAAGTTAATAAATTCCTTTTTAGAGAAATCTTAGTAACAATATTCAACACACTCTTTTGATTACATTCTTTGAAAAGAAATCACAAAATTTTGTTAGTCTTAAAATTTAATAATAATAATCTCACTCTTGATTTTATATTTTTCAAATAATTTTAATAAAAATAAAGTAGGCTATGAAAGAGGATATAATACGAAGTGTATAGATTAATTGGTGTGAGTTTATACCAACTTAATTAAAGATATTAAGTTCAAGTTTTGAATATGCATCATGTAATTACTATTTTAAGAATTTTTTTATTGCATGTAATAATTTTATCCTTTAAAAAATGATAATCTTTCACGAAAGATGAACAAATTCTATAAAAAAAAAATGAGTATTTGAAAATACTTGTTAACACCTCTCTTCATTGTGCTAGGTCTCACCATGTGATGATGTATGAAGCATGAAATGATACACAGGTAGAATGTGAAAATAGAAAGAAAGTAAAGATGGTTGCAGTAATTTGTGGTTAGTTAAAGGGTATACAAACAAATTCAAATAACGGTTTTTTATTTTTTATTTTTTAAAAAACAAAGAAATAGAGAATGCCCCAACCAACAACAACAGCAGCAAGAGGGATCTTCTCGACAGGAAGTGGCAGACACAACACAACCCATGATTTACAATCCAACCAATGTATCCCCGCTAACTCTGATTCATGCCCTTAACACGCTACCCCTGTAAGTTTTCATTTTTCTTCCATTTTAATTCTCAACATTTTTTTGGTTGTCATTGTGGGAATTTAAACTTCAACGTAGATTTTGAGACCCCTTTGTAGAATTTTAGTTTAATTCAAAATAAGAGGTTGTGTCCAATGGATTAGAATATTATATCATTCTTACTATGCCCATAGAATTATCAATGGAATGGGTTCAACGAGAAGGGTGAGATTTCATGGTAGATCTAATGTTTTACCAATTTCATGTTATGGGTTTAAAGTTGTATTATGGTTCTATCTGGATTGATTTCATTCCATAACTGGTTTAATTTTGTTTTTGATTTATATCTGTTTTTCCATTTGAATGTGTAACTTCTGCGCCTCTAATGTGTCTTTCTATGTTCCCGTGTACTTTTTCAGAGAGGAAAACGCCTTTGAATTTTCAGCTCACAAATGAAGCATTCAACTTTGAGTGAGAGGAGCCAAAATCTACATTCATTAACCTCTAATCTACATGATTCAATGAGTAAGTGTACCTGTACAGCTCAATTTTTTTTTTTATAAGCTATGAAAAACATAGTAACCCAATTGCTGGATTTTACTTGGTGTTGGAGACTTAAAGGTCACTGTTGGTTAATTCTAATTTTTTCCTACCAAAAAAAAGGTTCCTGTTGTAGGCCATACATATAATTTATCGAGATATAATGTTAATCTCGGCTACCGATCCGTGTTGTAGGCCAAACATTTAGTGTCTGATAAAAGGCTTGAAAACGTTGTTTAGTTTGCTTTGATATCCAGTCTTGATCATTTTCTTTGGGAGTTCTTTAATAGGTAGTCCTGTGCTTGGATAGTTTTCAAAATATTTTATACATCCCTATTACTCTGAAGTAAGGCTTCTTTCGAAATGTGTTTGCATTTGTATTTATTGTTTATATGGTAAACTTATATATTCACCATGCATTTCTTCCTTGACCAATCTCTCTAGATTCTAGAGTTTTACTGGATCCTCAGGCTGTGTTTCATATGTTTGTACTTTGCTTCTGTTTTGAATTTGGATTATTTGTGTTACTGAATACTAATGCTTGATTGGAGTCATTAACATGGGGAAATCCTTAACACTGTATTGATTGTCTCTTTCTAAATTGTTTTTGTTTGGGCTTTTGTTCATCTCAGCATTCTTTTAATAAAAGTCAAGCTGATCCTTTTGTCAAAATGGGACATCTAAAGATTCAAATGCAAACTGGTCTTATTCCCACAGAGGACGAATATGTACAATGTGATGCTGGATATCCAAACAAGACTACCATAGCATGTATGATCAATGCAGAAATTAGTGCTGTTTTGGCTGTCATGCGAAGAAATGTTAGATGGGGAGTTCATTACATGTCAGATGATGACCAATCAGAGCACTTTCTTGTTCAGTCTTTAAAGACATTAAGGAGGCATGTTTTCTCATGGCATAACCAATGGCATGCCATCAACCCTGCCTTGTATCTCCAGCCCTTTTTGGATGTGATACGATCAGATGAAACTGGTGCACCTATTACTGGTGTTGCTTTGTCATCTGTTTACAAAATCTTAACTCTAGATGTGATTGATCAACACACTGTCAATGTTGGGGATACCATGCACTTGGTGGTTGATGCTGTCACAAGTTGCAGATTTGAAGTTACTGATCCTGGATCAGAAGAAGTGGTATTAATGAAGATTTTACAAGTTCTTCTAGCATGTGTGAAAGGTAAAGCATCTGTAATGCTGAGTAACCAACACATTTGCACCATAGTGAATACTAGTTTCCGTATAGTTCATCAAGCAGGAACCAAAGGTGAGCTGTTGCAACGAATAGCACGGTATACAATGCATGAACTGGTTAGGTCTATATTTTCTCACCTTCAGAATATTGACAACACAGAGTCTGCATTCATAAAAGGGACAGCTACCTTAAAACAAGAGGTATAAGTTTTGTGTTTCCTTTGTCCTTTTTGGTTGCATTTCACACTTCTTTATGTGATTATTTTGCTAGTTGCTATGGATAACAAAAACTGAAAGGAGATATAGGGACTGAGTGGGATAAAATTCTAATTTGCACTAGAATTTTTGTTTTGCTATTGTAAGTTTTTCTCAGCTTACAAATATGAAATAGTTAAAAAGGGAAATATCCTTAACTCATTGACGCTCTTCTCATGTTACTGTTCATTATTTATGTGAAAATTTCAATTTTGAATAATTTATTATTCCCAAAATAATTGTATCATGCCTATCTTGGGACACCATACAGTGTTTGGCCAGCTGGCTTATAGGTCTGAAGTACAGCTTAAAATGAAATAGGGTACTTAGACCTCTCTTCCTGCTTTCTCTTCAGATGGAGGGCAGCAAAATTAAGAAAGGACTAAGACTAAGTACAGGACCTAGAAATGTTCTAGGTAGATTATCTGGAACTTACCAGGAAAAAAGGAAAATGCTTGTAATAACTTCTATTAGTAAAAAAAAAAAGTTTTTAATAAAATTTAATGTATATAACTATAATTGACTCCCCGATGTCCTGCACGCAATCCAGAAAATGAGGGGGGAAAAAGAAGCAAAAAATAATTGCTGGATGCATATATGTTGTTACTAGTTAGGGTTAGAGAGTTGTTTCCTTATATATTATTACAAATTACAAATACCAATATTGTATGGTCAAATCTATAAATTCTTAAGGGTAATAGTTCAATAGTTCTACTGCGGTAAACTATTTTGCTGATGCAAATCTGAATTTTGATAGTCAGGACATGCATAAATTTGTAATTAAGTACTAATATACATATAGTGTTTTTGTAGACCAATGGACTAAATAATGACCATGCTTTGGCCAGCAGACAATTGGAAAATGGGAGGCTGAATTCTGCACAGGATGCTCAACCATTATCTACAGGCATTGCTTCCAGTACTGCAACAGACTTGACAGCAGCTGTAATTGATGAAAACAAAGCTATTGCTTGCAATGGCAATGAGATTGATCCACATGAATTACAGCTCATGACTGAACCATATGGGGTTCCATGTATGGTGGAAATATTTCACTTCTTGTGTTCTTTGCTGAATGTTGCTGAGCATATGGGAGTGAATCCTAGATCAAACACAATAACATTTGATGAAGATGTTCCTCTTTTTGCGTTAAATTTGATTAATGCAGCCATAGAGTTGGGAGGGCCATCCTTTCGCTGTCACCCAAGATTACTGAGTTTAATTCAGGATGAATTATTCCGCAATCTTATGCAATTTGGTGTATCAATGAGCCCTCTTGTACTTTCAATGGTGTGTAGCATTGTTCTCAATTTGTATCACCATCTTCGTACGGAACTCAAATTACAGCTAGAAGCATTTTTTTCTTGTGTTATTTTGAGGCTTGCTCAAAGCAAATATGGGGCTTCATATCAGCAACAGGAGGTTGTGATGGAAGCACTTGTTGATTTTTGCAGGCAAAAAACATTCATGGTGGAGATGTATGCTAACTTTGACTGTGACATAAGTTGCAGTAATGTCTTTGAAGATCTTGCTAATTTGTTGTCCAAAAGCGCATTTCCTGTGAACAATCCATTATCTTCCATACATGTTCTTGCGTTGGATGGTCTTATTGCTGTAATGCAGGGAATGGCCGAAAGGATAGGTAGTAGATCTTTAAGTTCAGAACAATCTCCTGTGAATTTTGAGGAGTATACTCCATTCTGGATGGAAAAGTGTGACAGTTTTGGTGACCCAAATGATTGGGTTCCTTTTGTCCGCCAAAGAAAGTACATAAAGAGAAGATTAATGATTGGAGCTGATCACTTCAATCGGGATGTTAAGAAAGGTCTTGAGTTTCTCCAAGGAACACATCTTTTGCCTGACAAACTTGATCCCCAAAGTGTTGCCTGCTTTTTGAGATACACTGCTGGGTTGGATAAGAATCTCATTGGTGATTACCTTGGAAATCATGATGAATTCTGTGTTCAGGTTCTTCATGAATTTGCTAGGACATTTGATTTCCAAGATATGACCTTAGACACAGCCCTGCGTGTATTTTTGGAGACTTTTAGGCTGCCTGGAGAATCTCAGAAGATACATAGGGTGCTTGAAGCTTTCTCTGAGAGATATTATGAACAATCACCACACATCCTTGCTAACAAGGATGCTGCTCTTGTGTTGTCATACTCAATTATATTGCTTAATACAGATCATCATAATGTGCAGGTCAAAAAGAAGATGACAGAAGAGGATTTTATCAGGAATAATAGGCGTATAAATGATGGCAACGATCTTCCTCGAGAATTCCTGTCAGAGATTTACCATTCAATTTGTAAAAATGAAATCCGTACCACTCCTGAACCAGGCTTTGGATTTCCTGAAATGACCCCAAGTCGATGGATTTCTCTGATGCACAAGTCAAAGAAAACTGCTCCATTCATCGTATCTGATTCTAGAGCATACTTGGATTATGATATGTTTGTGTTATTGTCAGGCCCAACAATTGCTGCCATTTCTGTGGTTTTTTATGATGCTGAAAATGAAGAGGTATACCAAACATGTATGGATGGATCCTTAGCTGTTGCAAAGATATCAGCCTACTATCATCTTGAAAATGTACTTGATGATCTGGTTGTGTGCCTCTGTAAGTTCATTACCATTTGGGATCCACTATCAGTTGAGGAATCTGTCCTGGCCTTTGGAGATGACACAAAAGCAAGAATGGCAACTGAGACAGTTTTCACTATTGCAAATAGGTATGGCGATTACATCCGCGCAGGGTGGAGGAATATTCTTGAATGCATCTTAATATTTCACAAGTTAGGCCTCCTTCCTACTCGGTTGGCCAGTGATGCAGCTGACGAGTCAAAGGTAACTATAGAAAATGGACATGGGAGGTCTAATTCAATTTCTTTATCATCAACTCATCTTCAATATATTACTCCAAAGAGATCCTCGGGATTAATTAGCAGGTTTAGTCAACTCTTGTCTCTTGGTGCTGAAGAGGCACAATCAATACCAACTGAAGAACAACTGGTCGCTCATCAGCAAGCTACACAAGCAATTCATAAGTGTCACGTTGACAGCATATTCACTGAGAGCAAATTTCTGCAAGCTGAATCTCTATTGCATCTTGCGAAAGCGCTCATTAATGCTGGAGCTCAACATCTGAAAGGGAGCAGAATATCTGAGGATGAAGACACTTCAGTTTTCTGTCTGGAGTTACTGGTGGCAATCACTCTCAATAACAGGGATAGAGTTGGACATCTCTGGAGGGATGTTTATGAGCACATATCCAATATTGTTCAGTCAACTGTGATGCCTTGTGCACTGGTAGAAAGGGCTATTTTTGGACTTCTTAGAATTTGCCATCGCTTACTTCCCTACAAAGAGAACATTACTGATGAACTTTTGAGGTCCCTGCAACTTGTCTTGAAGCTTGATGCTCGGGTTGCAGATGCATACTATGAGCAGATTACACGGGAAGTCAGTCGCCTTGTGAAGGCAAATGCTTCACATATTAGATCTCAGTCTGGATGGCGGACAATTTCATCACTGCTTTCCATCACTGCTAGACACCTGGAAGCATCTGAGGCTGGATTTGATGCGCTGATATTCATTATGTCTGATGGAGCTCACTTGCTCCCTGCTAATTATGTTCTATGTGTAGATGTTGCGAGACATTTTGCTGAGTCTCGTGTAGGACTGGTAGATCGGTCTATAGTTGCACTAGATCTAATGGCAGGTTCTATTAATTGTTTAGAAAAGTGGTCTAATAATGCTAAGAAAGCAGTCAAAGAAGATGAAGTGGAAAAGATGTTGCAAGATATTGGGGAAATGTGGTTTAGGCTAGTTCAGGGACTGAGGAAAGTATGTCTGGACCAGAGAGAGGAGGTTAGAAATCATGCATTGTTATCTTTGCAACAGTGCTTGACAGGAGCTGTTGGAACTCACATCCCACACGAGTTGTGGTTAACTTGTTTTGATCAAGTGATCTTCACTGTGCTGGATGACCTGCTTGAAATTGCACAGGCACACTCTCAGAAGGACTACAGGAACATAGAAGGAACACTTGTTATTGCCTTGACACTCTTGTCTAAGGTTTTCCTCCAGTTACTCCAAGAACTATCGCAATTTGAAACCTTCTGCAAACTATGGGAGGATATGCTAGGCTGTATGGAAAAATGTGTGAAGATGAAAATTCAGGGAAAGAGAAGTGAGAAGCTTCAGGAGCTTGTGCCTGAGCTTCTGAAGAACATTTTGCTTGTTATGAAAGCTGGGGGCATTCTAGTGCACAGCAGTGGCTCAGGAGATAATAGTTTGTTGGAACTGGCATGGCAACATATGAAGAATATTGCTCCGTCGTTGCAGTCTGAGGTGTTCCCTGAGCAAGATTCAGAACAGTTACAGATTCAGCACAAACAGATTGAACCAGTTGGAAGCTTGGGACCTGATGCAAACATTTCTGTTCCTTCAAATGAAAAAGTGGGCCAAGATGGTGCTGTGATCAGTTAATTCTATCTGCAGTGCCTAAGCAACCTGAATTGGCTTTTCTGTGCCCCTATGAACACCCCCACAATCTTAGTCTAACCTTGATAAATTCAGTTTTTTCTATTTCAAGGATGTGAGGGTGTTCTAGCTGATTATGCAGAACATGAAATTCCTATTCTGGCTGGAGCAGTTTGATCAAGTCAAGCATGAAGTGAAGTTGCCTGTTATTTGGTATTCTCTCTTTCTCATAATTGCCCCCAGGGATTTGGTTGGAGATATGTTATAGTTATACTACACAGATATACTCAAATTATAAACATTAGTATTGTCTTTATAGGTTGTACAGAACTCGATAATGTTATCTTTTAGTATTTTCTGGGACATGTATCTACTTGTTATGTTAATGATGTAAACAGGAAAATTTTTGAGATGATAATGATCATAAATATGTACACACATAATAAAACATCCAAGGATACTTGAGGAATGAGTGTTGTTATAGAATTAGGTTTCGTTTCTAAAGCGTGTAAAATCGATTTTGGTTAAAGCAAAAAGAAATTGCTGTTGTTCTATGTGTTCCTATTTCGTGCCAAACTCAATTTCAACCATTGATCTTACTTTGGAAATAGTGCTTTGCAGAACCAAGCAACACACAGGTTTGTACTCCATTTAATTATTGTTTTATGGAGATTGAATTTCATCAATTTAATATTTGGATTGAAAGTTTTCATTAAAAAAATTTAAGTATATAATGTTTCATGTGATTTTAAATCAAGTGAATGTTTTTTCAAATAGTTTAATTTTAATATATAAAATATCTTTAGAAATATAAGTGAATACCAATAATAATATTGCAAATTTATGAATGTTTATTTTAAAATTAGTATGTGTGATCATCATTGCATGTATTATTTATCGAAAAATGAAACTGTTGGAATTTATGTAATTAATTCATATAATTATGTTATAGTCTTCATTATAAAATATTGATATAATGTTTTCATTTTATTATTTTATGATTATGATTACTAAAATTGAAAAATAATATTCAATGTAAATAGTAGTATTATATTTATTATTATAATTATATAACCTTTTTTTTGTAAATAATAATTATCATTATTAAATATTTCAAGAGACATCATTTTTTTTATCTTTATTTTACATTTTATTAACTTTTATATCATCATTAGATTATTATTTATGATTTTTTATAATGCTCAATATTATTTATTTTCATTGTCATTTTAAAATATGATTTTATTTTTAATATTATTTTATCTTTCAATATTATGTTTGTTTCATTATTTTCATTGCTTTTATTAATGCCTTTAATGATATCTGTTTTGGACATTTTATAATATTATCTTATTTTCATTTTTGTTAGCTAGTTATCTATTATCTATAATATTATTTGTTTTAATGATATTTGATTACTTCTTTATTTCTATAATATGTTTTGTTTCATGTTAATTGTATTATTTTTTCAAATTTTTACTTCGTAACTTTTACAAACTTGACAATATTTTTTTTTATAATATTACTGTTACTGTGACAAAAACATAATATTATTGTCGCACTTATAATATTATTTTAACATTATTTCCGTATTTTACTATTTTAGTTTTGAAATTTTATGTTTTTATGATTACAATCTTACTTTTTGTTTATTTCCTATGAAATCTTCTTTTTTTGGTAAAGTCATTATAATATCACTTCATAACAATAATAATTCTTATTTTATATTTTATTCTGTCATTAGAAAATTTTAGACAAAATACATTCATATTCTTGAAGTATAACAAAATCTTACTTAATATTTCTTTCCTCTCTTCCCTATACAAATTTCCCTTAAATTTTAGGAAGTGAGAGTGTAATTTATTCTAATATTTTAACTTATAATAACATTAAATTATTTTTGTTATATATATTAAGACAAGTCAAAATAATGGAGAGAGAAAGGTATTGGGTCTAATTTATTAAATTTTAGAGGATGAAAATATAATTTATCCTACAATTGGGTCTAAGTTTTACTTATTCACTTTCATATATAATAATAATAATATTATAGTATTATGAAATAAAATTCTGAAAAACGGGTCCATTTTTGTACATATTTTTAAAATAAAATATTGAGAGTCAAAATTTTGGAGAAGATAATTATATTTATATTATCATATTATATTATTTATATAGATATATAGATTTCTTTTTCAGTGTAAACACTATTTAATAATTTTTCAATTATTACATCGCATGTAGTAGGATGACTCAAATTATTTACACCAATATAATAAATAAAATTTCCTTAATTTTGGAGAGCCATTTCCTTTTCTTTTTCACGTAGTTTACAGAGAAACGCAGTAAAGAATAGAAGACTGAAGATTCCGACGAGGATCAGTGCCACGGAGTTCCGTCAACGTTTCCGTTGAATCGCCGAATTACGCGACGCGACGCAACTTCCCGATTCGCAGCGAGCAACGAGTGAGTGTGATTTTTTTTTTTGCTTTAGCTGGATGTTTCAATTTTGGTCTTCTCTCTGTAGTGGAAGAGCTTTGGCTATTCTTTCAAACTACGTTGAATTTTGTCTCCAATTGCGTCAGTGTAAATGCTGGATCCATCAGATCTTCTTCTTCTGCATGTGCATTTGAAATACCTGAACTCATGTATATGTGTGTGTGCTTAGGAATTGTAATTTGTGTGTACAGTGGTTTATACTTACTTTACATAGGGTAGGGTTGCCTTGTGTGTTCGACATTTACTTTTGTGTTGCTGAGTTGAATCTGAAGCATTCTCAGTTTGTGTTTTTTGTGCTTGTATTTCGTGCTTCATTTTAATTAGGGCATTACTCTGCTACGTATATGACAAATGTTATGTCCAGCTACAAAATTGTCTTATTAATCCTAATAATTTTATGGAGAAAGAATCCTGAAAGCATAAAAAAGCATTTAATACTATGTTTAGGAAGTAGGAAGATTTAGAATTATTGTTAATTATTTGGTTTGTGGAAATTTGGACTTGTTATTTTTGTTGTCTCATAGGATTTCATAGAATACATTCAGTAAATGCTTGACAACTCATCTTGGTTAATGATTACCATACTTGTCAAAGACTCAAAGTAACATAACAATTGCTTTTAGTTATTTGGTTTGTGGAAACCCTAATCTATTTATATTTATTGTTTTGGACTTCATAGAAGACTCTCGTTGAACAACTATCAGATCCTTGGTGTACCCTAGAAAGAATATTACAGAAATGGGACGTCTGAAGCTGCAAGCTGGTATCAATGCAATAGAGGAAGAGGAACCTGAGGAATGTGATGCTGCCTATCCTAACAAAACAACTTTGGCATGCATGATCAATTCAGAGATTGGTGCTGTTTTGGCGGTCATGAGAAGAAATGTAAGATGGGGAGGTCGTTATATGTCTGGCGATGATCAGCTGGAACACTCTCTTATTCAGTCTTTTAAGACAGTAAGGAGACAAATCTTTTCGTGGCACCACCATCAGTGGCAAGCTATTAACCCTGCCTTGTATCTACAGCCGTTTTTAGATGTAATTAGGTCTGATGAAACTGGTGCCCCAATTACTAGTGTTGCTTTGTCATCTGTTTACAAGATTTTGACTCTTGATGTGATCGATCATAATACTGTCAATGTTGAGGATGCCATGCACTTGGTTGTTGATGCTGTCACTAGCTGCAGATTTGAGGTCACTGATCCTTCTTCGGAAGAAGTTGTTTTAATGAAGATACTACAAGTTCTTCTAGCTTGTATGAAAAGTAAAGCATCTATAATGCTGAGTAACCAACATGTTTGCACCATAGTGAATACTTGTTTCCGGATTGTTCATCAAGCAGGAAGTAAAGGTGAGTTGTTGCAGCAGATAGCACGGTACACAATGCATGAACTTGTAAGGTGTATTTTCTCTCACCTTCAAGATGTTGGCAACACAGACCATGCATTGGTTAATGGGAGCACTAATTTGAAACAGGAGGTATGAGAATCATGCTTACCTACTTCTAAAGACTACATTTTTTCCCATGATTATTGTTTTAGCTGCTGGGGAAAAAATTCATACAAAGGGGAATTGAGGTAGGGGAGAGTGTGATGTTTTTCTTAGTAATTATGGTTCCTGTTATGCAAGAATTTGTGCTATGCTATCAGTTAATTTTCTCCATTTGCAATTTGATTGATCATCATATAAAGGTTTATTATTTGCAATAAATATATCCATGGATTTTTGAGTGTCATATATCATTGATAGTGTTTGACCTGCTAACTATAGCTGGATCTTAAGTACTTCATACATCCTAAGATACGATGACCTTCCCTTTCCATCTGTCTCCCCACCCAAATCAAGAAGTATCTTTACAGTCCTTGGCCATTGTTATAGTCTTTGTGGATAGTTACTAATAATGGCATTAGCATATTAAAGGTTTCAGACATTCAAAGTGATTCTGTTAGTTGTTTTGCCAAGAGTTAACAGTTTGGGTGATCAAGAACTTAATATTTATAACATCTGTATATGAATATTTGCATTTGTTCATTTTTCTTGCAGACCGGAGGCCTAGATAATGAGTATGCGTTTGGAAGTAGACAATCGGAGAATGGCAGCATGACTTCTGAATATGATAATCAGTCATTATCTACAAACTCTGCTCCCAATGCTGCAAGTGTTGTGAAAACAACTGTGATGGACGAAAACACAGCGATAACTATTACTGGAAAGGAGGGTGGACCACATGACATGCATCTCATGACTGAACCATATGGTGTTCCTTGCATGGTGGAAATATTTCACTTTTTGTGTTCTTTGCTGAATGTTGTCGAGCATACAGGAATGGGTCCTAGATCAAACACACTAGCATTTGATGAAGATGTGCCTCTCTTTGCCTTAAATTTAATTAATTCAGCAATAGAACTTGGAGGACCTTCTATTTGTCGTCACCCAAGGTTGCTGAGCTTAATCCAGGATGAATTGTTTCATAATCTGATGCAGTTTGGTTTGTCAACGAGTCCCCTTATACTTTCGATGGTGTGTAGCATTGTTCTCAATTTGTATCATCATCTTCGTACAGAACTCAAATTACAGCTGGAAGCATTTTTTTCTTGTGTCATTTTGAGACTTGCACAAAGCAGATATGGGGCTTCATACCAGCAGCAAGAGGTAGCCATGGAGGCCCTTGTTGACTTCTGTAGGCAAAAGACATTTATGGTAGATATGTATGCTAATTTTGACTGTGACATAACTTGCAGTAATGTCTTTGAAGACCTTGCTAATTTATTGTCCAAAAGTGCATTTCCTGTGAATTGTCCATTGTCTGCCATGCATATTCTTGCTTTGGATGGTCTTATTGCTGTTATACAGGGAATGGCTGAAAGGATAGCCAATGGATCTGTAAGCTCAGAATATTCTCCAGTTAATCTTGAAGAGTATACTCCATTCTGGATGGTTAAATGTGAGAATTATAATGATCCAAATCATTGGGTTCCTTTTGTCCGCCGAAGAAAGTACATAAAGAGAAGACTGATGATTGGTGCTGACCACTTTAATCGTGATCCTAAGAAAGGTCTAGAGTTTCTCCAAGGAACACATCTTTTGCCTGACAAACTTGATCCCCAAAGTGTTGCCTGCTTCTTCAGATACACTGCTGGGTTGGATAAGAATCTTGTTGGTGATTTCCTTGGAAATCATGATGAATTCTGTGTTCAGGTTCTTCATGAATTTGCTGGAACATTTGATTTCCAAGACATGAACTTAGACACAGCTCTGCGTCTATTCTTGGAGACTTTCAGACTTCCTGGAGAATCACAAAAGATACATAGGGTGCTTGAAGCTTTCTCTGAGAGATATTATGAACAATCGCCACATATCCTAGCTAACAAGGATGCTGCTCTTGTGTTATCATACTCAATGATAATGCTTAATACAGATCAGCACAATGTGCAAGTTAAAAAGAAGATGACAGAAGAGGATTTTATCCGGAATAATAGGCATATAAATGGTGGCAATGATCTGCCTCGAGAAATGCTGACAGAGATTTACCATTCAATTTGTAAGAATGAAATTCGCACAATCCCTGAACAAGGTGTTGGATTTCCTGAAATGACACCAAGTCGGTGGATTGATCTAATGCATAAGTCCAAAAAAACTGCTCCATTTATTGTATCTGATTCTAAGGCCTACCTTGATCATGATATGTTTGCCATAATGTCAGGCCCAACGATTGCTGCCATCTCTGTGGTATTTGATCATGCTGAACAGGAAGAGGTATACCAAACATGTATGGATGGGTTCTTAGCTATTGCTAAAATTTCAGCTTGCCATCATCTTGAAGATGTTCTTGATGATCTGGTAGTGTCGCTTTGCAAGTTCACTACACTTTTAAACCCATCATCAGTTGAGGAACCAGTCCTTGCCTTTGGAGATGACATGAAAGCAAGACTAGCAACTGTGACAGTATTCACTATAGCAAACAGGTATGGGGATTACATACGCACAGGTTGGAGAAATATTCTTGATTGCATCTTAAGACTGCACAAGCTTGGTCTTCTTCCTGCCCGTGTTGCCAGTGATGCAGCTGACGAATCAGAGCTTTCTGCTGAAACTGTGCATGGAAAGCCTATTATGAATTCTTTATCCTCAGCTCATATGCAATCTATTGGCACTCCAAGGAGATCCTCGGGATTGATGGGTAGATTTAGTCAACTCTTATCTCTTGACACTGAGGAACCAAGATCACAACCTACTGAACAACAACTTGCTGCTCATCAGCGCACCCTACAAACCATACAGAAGTGTCATATTGACAGCATATTCACGGAGAGTAAATTCCTGCAAGCTGAATCTCTATTGCAGCTAGCAAGAGCACTCATTTGGGCTGCGGGGAGACCACAAAAAGGGAACAGCACACCCGAGGATGAAGATACAGCAGTTTTCTGCCTGGAGTTGCTGATTGCAATCACTTTGAATAACAGGGATAGAATTGGGATTCTTTGGCAGGGTGTGTATGAACACATATCCAACATTGTTCAGTCAACTGTAATGCCCTGTGCCCTGGTAGAGAAGGCTGTTTTTGGACTCCTGCGGATTTGCCAGCGGTTGCTTCCCTACAAGGAGAACATTGCTGATGAACTTCTGAGGTCATTGCAACTTGTCTTGAAGCTTGATGCCCGGGTTGCAGATGCATACTGTGAGCAGATTACTCAGGAGGTCAGTCGCCTTGTGAAGGCAAATGCTTCTCATATAAGATCTCAGTTAGGATGGCGGACAATTACATCACTGCTTTCCATCACAGCTAGACACATAGAAGCATCTGAGGCTGGGTTTGATGCACTATTGTTCATAATGTCTGACGGTACCCACTTGCTTCCAGCTAATTACATTCTGTGTGTAGATACTGCCAGGCAGTTTGCTGAGTCTCGTGTTGGACAAGCAGAGCGATCTGTGCGGGCACTAGATCTCATGGCAGGGTCTGTCAATTGCTTGGCCCAGTGGACTAGTGAGGCTAAGGGAGCAATGGAGGAGGAACAAATGTCTAAGTTGTCTCAGGATATCGGAGAGATGTGGTTGAGACTAGTACAAGGTCTAAGGAAGGTATGTTTAGACCAGAGAGAGGAGGTTAGAAATCATGCTTTATTATCGCTGCAGAAGTGCTTGACAGGGGCCGATGGCATTTATCTACCATACAGCTTGTGGTTGCAATGTTTTGATCTTGTGATCTTCACTGTGCTTGATGACCTGCTTGAGATTGCACAGGGACACTCTCAAAAGGACTACCGCAACATGGAAGGCACACTTATCTTAGCAATGAAGCTCTTGTCCAAAGTTTTTCTTCAATTACTCCCAGAATTATCACAATTGACAACCTTCTGTAAGCTATGGTTAGGTGTACTGACCAGAATGGAAAAATATATAAAGGTGAAGGTTAGGGGGAAAAGAAGCGAGAAGCTTCAAGAGACAATGCCAGAGCTGCTTAAAAACTCCTTGCTTGTTATGAAGATGAGGGGTATACTGGCGCAGAGGAGTGCCTTGGGTGGTGATAGTCTGTGGGAACTTACATGGCTACACGTGAATAACATTTCACCATCATTGCAACTTGAGGTATTCCCTGAGCAGGATTCTGAGCATTTGCAGCACAAGCAGGGCGAATCAATAGGAGGTACGGTGCCTGATGAAAAGGTTTCCATGCCTTCAAGTGAAACAGCAAGCCGTGAAGATGCTGGCATTGTTGGTTGATTAGAGGTTCTATGTCGCTGCTACTTGAATCAGTTTTCCTGTTTATAACCATACACACAATCCCTGACCTTAAAATACTGATTGTGCAGAATTTGTGGATCATATTCGCATCCTAATTTTGTTTTGCCACTGATAGATGCAGAAGTATTATAGGAGGGAAAGTATAGTTCTAAGGCAAAGACGTGCTAGTTCATCTAGTTAAATCTCATTGTCACCTGTCTGTTGGCATTTGCCCTTTTCCGTTCCCCCTTGAAGCTTCTTGTTCCCGTAATTTAGATGAAATATATTGTACTTTGAATTGAGATAGATTTCTACATTTCAGCGGGGTACTGTAGGGCTTCCCCTTCTACCTATGAAGCTGCGTCAGGGATAGTAAGCCTAAATTTCCCAAAAACATTTATACAGAACCTCGATTTTCTCTTAATGCAGCTTGCATTTCAATGGGTAAGACGGCAGATAGTTCTCATTTTGCAGGCTTTCGTATCCATTGGAGTGTCTGTGATGAACCTTGGTGCGTTAATGCGTGGCATTAGACATATGAATGGTGGTTGGGTTTGTAGCTTTGTGCCTTTGTATTTAGTATTTACATCCTGGTATTTGCCTTTTTTTTCCTGAGCCAAATATTGATTCTTGACTTTTGGCCTGCGCACAGATTTGAGATTTACACTCCTAAAATTTGTGGACTAGCATCTTTCCTTTGCGAAAAACTAGTTCCCGTGTAATTGGATGTCAAACAATGGACACTAGACAATGTCATTCCTAACAGAATTACAGATCACATATATATGCTTTGAGTATCTTCTTCAGAAGTTTACTGTTCGTAATAGTTTGGAATGGTAGCCATGCTTAATGGAAGCGTGTTGTGTACCCTAGTTTCAGTTTATAGTATGGATTACCATTTTTACGTGAAATTCAATAGTTATATCTTATATGTGCCGTGAAAAAAAAAAGACAAAGTTCTGACATGTATCTACTGTTTTCTATTAACACTGGGTTGAGATTTTTTCACGGAGTGAAGTTGGTCATGGTGCTGCTTACGAGTCCCACCCCTTAAAACAATCAACCATCCCAAACACAAGTATAACAGGCAAGAGTAATCTTGAAAGTTCTGGCATGTGAAAAAAAGTGTTCAGCTTTGATTCATTTATTTAAATGAGTTATCTTATGGTAAAAAAAATAAAATCTCACATCAACAAATACAACTTAAAAGAGTAAACGATGAAATTTTCGTGATAAAGATGATGATTCTTTTTAAAGGTTAATGACATTCATTTAAATTATAACTCTTAATAAGTAGTAAATTCTACAAGAGATTAATAATATTTTCGTGATAAGTGTGGATAGAGAGAGAGTACAAACAATATTGTAATTGTAGCTGTCAATTTTACAGTTATCAGAAGTTCAAAAAACTGGTATAGAGTTCCACGTACACCACAGTGATTTTTTGGCAGTTTCTAACTGACAATTGCTTTTCATATGTGGTTTGTTTTATCAGATTATTTAAAATTTAAATCGTGGTTTTCAAGTGCATGGTTCCTCTTTATTTGTCCATGTCCTCGCTATCAATCAATAGTTATATTAAATCCGTTGGACCTCCATTTTTAGCTTTCACGTGTAAATCATATAAATTCACTAACATTTTTTTTTCTCTGCATTTGCTTTTTTTACTGACACGGTAAATGTTAGTTGCTTTTATTCTTCGTGCACCGTGCATTTCCATGCAAATGCACGGGAGCGACTCTAGTTTAACAAAAGAGTAATAATGAGTGACAAAATGACCTGAATACATATCCGTGCAAAACAAAACGGATATTTTGCTATTACAAGGTGAAAGTCGCTATTGATACACATTCTTTTATATAATAATAAAAAAAATGTTCTTGAATATTAGGGGGTAAGCGGATCGGATTTAATACATCAACTCACTCAATCTAATATCATGTAATTAGATTTTTTTTATTGGATTGAATTATTCGATTAAATTGATTTTAGTTTAATGAATCGAATTAAAATTGGATTAGATAATATACGTAAAAGTTTGGATGATAAAACCTGAGTTCAATCCAATCCAACCCACGTATAATTAAATTACTAATATAAAAATTCTAAACTAAACATATATCATTCTCAAGGTGATATAGTTATATCTTAAGGTAATATATTATTTTAAAGTTTATTTTTGTCTATTCAGTTTAAGGTAATTCATTTTTTTATGAATGATACTGTGAGTATATATTTATGATTTTTTTTATCATATGAACAATATAATGTTTTATAAATATTGATTTTTAAAAATATTCTTACTATTATATATAAAAATATCCTTATTGTTTTTGAATTTGATTTTTTTTTTTAATTTTTTTTCAAGACTTAAAAATTAGACAATTTTTTAATAATCCAACCCAATAATCAACCCAATTCAATCCAATCAAAGTTGGATTAGACTGACAAAATAAAATAGTATATATCTAATTTAATCCAATCCAACCTAATTAAGTTTAATTAAAATTCAATCTAATCCAAGTCACTTACACCCCCATTGAATACCCATTGTATCAAGTTAAACATTTAGACTGGACAATTGAATGAAAAAGAAAGAAATACAATACTCTTAAGCAAAATGGACAAAAAAAAAAATACTTGGCCACAAAACCAGGCCTAATTGAGGTTCCAGTCACCAAATTTATGCATGCTAGAAAAGAAAAGAATAAGCAACACCTTACCGAATTTTCTAAATAGAGCATAAATGAGATTGGTCTATAGCTTTATCCAGGAGCCATGGTCTGCATCCTCTGCACAACAATCAATATTCAAATATTTGCCAAGTCTGCAGTTCAGTTCTCAGCATTTGAACCTGCACATAAAGGCTCACCAAAGTAATATTAAAATGTGAACAATATCAAAATATGTAGAGCGATCATCTTTACCATTGCAGGGTGAGGTGGTGG
Source organism: Glycine max (assembly GCF_000004515.6). Taxonomy (NCBI): domain Eukaryota; kingdom Viridiplantae; phylum Streptophyta; class Magnoliopsida; order Fabales; family Fabaceae; genus Glycine; species Glycine max. Next base: position 2,779,050 of record NC_038254.2, read on the forward strand.
CAATTTCTAGTGTGGAAGACATTTACATCAAATGAAGAGACGTAATGAGGGAAGAGGTCTATTCCTGTAGTCATAAGAAGCATGTGCTTGCATGATTGGAAACGGAAGTCAGAATATGGAAAATGGAGAGAAAAATAATACATATTTCCCATAATATCTAGATATTTGAGGCTATACATACAAGTGAAAAATTTCCTGGGACATTTATTCATTAAAAGTCGAAACTATATGAATATTTTGATAACTATGTATGTACATGGGTGGAAATGTTAGTGGCCAGACCTATAAGACTCACTCTATAGTAATCTACTAAGTAACTATGCCAACCAAACAAAAATAGCTGATCCCTAAATAGTAATTGTTTCATGAGGTCTGCACTTCTTAATCCTGATATTCATACTGCCATTCTTTATGCTTCCACCACCCAAAAGTTGACAGCAATGCCTACGGGGTACCTGGTTCAGTACAGCCAAATCAAATGATCAATTTAAATGCCATTTGTTAAACTCCAATTTAGATGGAATTCAAAGCTATTCGAGTACATTACTATCATGGCAAGCTAAGAAGTTCTAAAATCAAAATCCAATGATGTATTGATGTTTTTGTCTTAATTGTATGTGCACGCATGTGTGTGTGGAGAGAGAGGGAGAGAAAGAGAGAGAGGTACATTCTTCCAATATTCTGGATCCAGCTTCAAGGCAGAAACTCTAATTCTTTGCACTTCCTCATTATTAGTGCCTTCTCTGTTGCACTTTGCTTCCTTGCCTTCATGTCTCTTGTAGATAGTGATACTTCCACTTTTTCCCACCTTTGTAGCCTGATCCAGGAAAAACCTAGCTGGCTGCTGGCACGGGTCAGAGCTCATAGGTCGAGTATTGAATATGAAGGGACCATCCTTCCAACTTCGCCAAGTCTGAAATGTCTGCAATGGCATCTGCAAGTCTGCTGCTATCAACAATTTTGTATAGATTTGTATAGTGTAACCCCATGAAATAGATATTGACCATCTACGCTTATGATCATAGCATATACTTTGCTGCACTATCCGGGCAGGGTCAATGTGGTATGCACTGATGAGCTTTTTCATTGAGTGTAATTGAGTCTGGTTGGGAAAGAAGGGGCTCAATTGGTCAAGGTGATGGAGTGATACAAGTGGTACCAAGGGGTGAGCTGCTAGAAAACCATATGGATTTCCTCTTATGTCAAACTGAAAGAAATGAACAACAAAAAAAACCAAAATTATTATACATGGATAGGTCCAAAGACTTTGCATCCAAGCTGAATTTACTAAATTTGAAACATGCAACATGATTCCTTGTTCATTCCGTATATAACAACAGTCAAAAGATTTGAGTTGCATCTAGGCTGATATTACAAGGAGTTTAATTTTTATGCATTGTCAGTGACAAGATTTTTTACTTTGTCAAAATCAGAAATCATGCTAAAAATGACCTTTAAAGGTAGTTATTGTAAAAGTCAACAAAATTAGCATACATGACAAATTGACAATGTTTGATTGGCTAACAATGTAAAATCCCTTTACACTACTGTATGTTCTATTTACTTTATTGCTAAACTTCCAAGCTTTGTAGTACATGGATGTTATGCAGGAGGGGAGTGAGGGGAAATTGATCAAACTATGCATATCAGTAGTATATTCCAAAAACTACACAAATGGAACAAGTGGAAACAGAGTATACCTGGTGGAATCCATTTTCTCTGGTAAGGGGCACCCCAATTTCATGAATACAGGCCCAGACTCTTTGATCAGAACCATAAAAATAGAAGTATCTACTTAGACAACCATCCATTATTTTGGCTAGTTGAGCTGCTAATGCATAACTGATTGCAAATCCACCACCACCAAATGCCATGTTATAAGAATGCATCACATCTTGTTCCACACTCTCAGAATTCCCACCAATATAATACATTTCATTGTGATCATATTTTCCTAACACAGTAACCAAGTTCTCAGTAAAGAACACGGTATCATCATCTCCCATCACAAACCACCTGACATTTGGCAAACCAAGTTTAAAGCTCTCATAAACTATCCGAGCTATCCGAACAGCAGATGCTGAGTGCACGTGCTTGAACCGAGTCCAGCCCCGTGAGATTTGATAAGGTGGTACTAATATGTCACTGTGCAAAATCTTAGGCTTCTTGTCAAGCCAAACATAACCTCTAGTGGTGTTAGGATCCCACCATAGTTTAGTGTAGTTGCTACGGCCATGCCACGTGTTTGCTGATCCAGCAATGCCAAATTGAAGATGTGAGATGTTTGTTGGTCTGTTGTCAATGACTGAAGTATTCTGGACGGCGCGAATATGCTCCGGTAACGGGAACCACCGGTCTGGTTTAGAGAATGCTGAGTGGAGAGCAAGTGATATGGATGCAACAAGACACACAAGAATGCCAAACCTTATTAAGAGTATAACCATATCACCAAGTTTTTCTGGGACAAAACAGAATTTGTATACTTTAAGGGGAGATTCATGACAAGACTCCAAGCGAGTGTGATTCATCTTCTTCTCCCTGTTACATTTGAAATAACTCATAAGCAAGAATTTTGACATGAGTTGTAACAAATCATAGAACTTTCAATTGATCGAAGTTACTATATGAAACAATTCAATTACATTGCTACTAAGGATGCTTTAAGTCATGAAAAGATGCACCAAGTTTTATTGAGCAAAAGAGAATCCTTAACCCTGAAGAAGTTATAAACCATATTTTATTCAAACCATTACCCAGAATAAGCCAAACTGAGGTCCTTTTCTAAATCCATTATTTTCATATACCTAATCCATCATACGTGTAAAGCATTAGACTGTCTTACTTTCATTTCAGACCTATGGCCCCTCAAAATTGCTCAACTAAATGCCTGTTAAACATATCTTCTACAACTAAACATTTATTGAATAAGGTACAAGTGAAAACGGTGCAATCCATTTGATTCGTTCCCTATAAATTTTCATTCTTAGATCGTTTAAACAGCTTACCTTCCATATCACATAAACTATGCTACTGTTATAAATTCTTCTGTATAAAAGAAGAAACAGAACGAGGATTCAGAAAATTTTCCATCGCATTTTATATAAAAGTAAGAAACATGTTCTTCATACAACAACTCATAACCTAAAAACATTACACTAACAAATTTTAAAAACATGTTATTCATACAACAACTCATAACATGTTTTTCTCTATCATATGATCATATCATTTATTTATTAGATTTCATAATTCTCTTTCTTTCTCTCTTTTATTTCTAAAAATTTAATGTTTTAATTTTAAATTTTTTTTAAGCAATCTCTACAAAATACTGTTCAAATTATTTGTTTAAGAGCACTTACGAGTTACGACCCTTTTGAACCTACAGTTCTACACGCCGAAGCTTACTCTAATGCAATGAAATTCAATTGACCCAAAAAAATAAATACAATCTCGTACCTTCTTAACCAAAAAAACCTTCTGCGCTATTAAATGGCAATCAAAATCGCATCACATACCATTATCAAAAAAAAATATTGACCAGAAAAAAAATCAAATCACATAATTAATTAAAATCCATAACTATAATCACCTCCAGTTTGAAGTTGACATGAGAGGAAATTTAAGCTGAAATTCCTTCGTTATCTTATTTTGTTTTATATATTTTTCCGCTAAAAATTGCTTGATTGTTTATATGATAAATAAATAGAACTGTATTCTACTGAGAAAAAAATATATCGGGAATAAGACAGAGCAAGTAATATTTTTTTGGGGGGTTAACATAACAGGAAAGAGTTATTCCCTTTAATTTTAAAATGTATTTCTGAGATTCAAGTACAAAAATAAATAAATAAAATTAGTTATCACGTTAAACTTGAAATAAAGCTCAATAAATTTCATCCTCTTCCTCCAAAAAAACTGTTCAATAAATTTAAAATAGAAAGAAGTAAAAGTAAAATTGTATTGATGATAATTTTATCTTATGTTCCAAAATAGACATGGGGAGAGAGAGAAGTAGAATTCCAACAATTGCAGAAAACAGAAGAGGAAAAAAAAAACCTTCAAACATTCAGAGTCGTCATACCTCAGTTTAACGATCAAATTCAAACACTTCTTTTCTTTTCCTTTACTTTCGGTTTGTTATATGGTTCTGCTACTCCTCTTTGCATCAAGTTATATTTTTTTAACTGCAACCTGTTCTGGTTCTTATTCCTGGACAATTCCCAGGAATGAACAGAGGAACAAAGTTAAAAAAGAAAAAAAAAACCACAAAAATAATATCAAAAAAATAAAAGGTGCAAACTTTGACATAAAAGAACGATCATGAATGATAGAAAAAAGAATGATCCTGAAGAAGATTAGAAAGAAAATTAGAAGAATTGATGCACAGAGATTTTCATCGTACTCAATCAGCACAAGAGGGTAGGTTCCTCATCATTCAACAGAAATCTCCTTCTCCTTCTCCTTCTCCTTCTTTATTTTTCCCTTTTTTATGGATATTTGTTGCTGATTTTGTTATGGTGCAGATTCCTCAGACTATGTCTGAAATCATGATTCGCTATTCACATTGCATTTAAAGGAGAACATCGTACATTTACACAGAAGAAGAGAGGGTGGGGGGTGCAAGCGAATGACACAATTTTTTTGTCGGGACCTTAAGAGGTCGGTTTATGGAACATCATGGTCATGTGCCATATATGCTCCCATGCATCATCATGCATTCATAGGAATACACACATTCATAGAAATTTGTTTGAAAAGGTTGTTCTTCTACTTGTCTTTTTTTTTTTTCCTTATTTTATTCAGAATAAATATAAAAAAAAAGTTAAAAAGTTATTTTCCACCACTAACAATAGATGGCACATATTCTTTCTAACAGATAAAAGATTGCTTTGTGGTATCCGCGGTGGTAATGATGCCCAAATGTCAATTTCAATAACTTTACCCAACCTGCCTCTTAATCTAACATCCATCCATAATAAACACATTTCATATTCCACTTAAAATATATACCACACAAAGTGCATGCTCCATTTAAATCTAGACAAATAAAACTTTCGATTAAATATGGTACTTTTTAATAAGTTATGCAATGGAAGTAATTTTATAATATCCTCTAATTACAAATAATTGTATACTAGCTCGTCAACAATTAAAATATTTATCTAAAATTTATATTTAAGGATAATTTTTTATTAATTAACAGTGTAAAAATTATTTTTTATTTGAAATTAATGATAATTCACTGATCATAAATCTTCATTGTCATTATTATTATTATACAATAATAATTCCATTTGTTAAATTGTAAATATGAATTTTTATTGTATCCCAACCCAGTAAGTTGTGCATATATGTATATGTCTGTGTGTATTAAACTCAAAATTAATTTTGAATATAAATTTTAAAATAAATATAAGAGAAACAATTTTGTATGTTTTAAATATTTAAATTCTTTTTAATAAAATAATTATAGAAATTAGTTATTCTATCTTATTTCATTTGATATATTTAACATGTGTTTGTCTTAATTTAAAATTATTAATTTTTTTAATAATACCCTTAAAAAATGAATAAATATATAGTTCTACTTATACACTATACTTATTAATTATTTAGAAAATAAAAAGATTTTAGTTATATAAATTATTTTATCATAAAATATAATTATATATAATTTTTTTGTTTTTAAATAATTTTTATAATAAATATTTTCTTTTCAGTAATATCACTGAGAACATTAGTGAGCAACACGTAAGTTTAAAACATGAATCCAAACCCTAATCAGGAATATTTGAAATTTGAAATGACACGTGGCTTACAAGAAAACTTGACACCTTTGAATTGAATTAGGTGTAAGTTAGTGTTTTAGGTTAATGCGATGCAAGATCCAAGTAAAGGGAATGAGTGGGACCCACCCTGTGAGACTCGGCGAAAATTCATTGGCACTCTTCATCTCTTCTTCGTTCAAATTTCACAACACGACTTTATAAAAATACTAATAAACTAATAAGTAACCATTTAATAATTTAACGCAATAAAAATTAAAAAAAAATGCGATCTGACAAGTGAGTTTTCGATGATAATAATATATTTTTATGTTTGGTTCTATTTTTATTTAGAATAAATTACAATACTCTAAGAAAATATAAGTATTATGTCTTTTTTCTTTGATGTTAAAATAAAATATATAGCTTAATCCTTTTGAATTAACATTTTAAAGTAAATTATACTTCTCTTTCTTAAGCAATGTAAGTATTACACTATCATCTCCTTTTATATTGAAATATACAATTTAGTTATAAAAAGATTGTAATTTAGTTCGTTCGACTTTCATGACCTAATACTACTAACGAATATTTTCAAAATATTTTTTTAATTAAATTATAGTAAAATCTTTTTAATTTACCAAGTTACTCTTTAATCATTTAATGTCTAACATTGCTTCCTATCTCCACACTAACATTGTTTCTCTTCGTAAGTAGTTGTAGCCTTATAGGCAAAGTATATACATTAGGAGTGACAAAATAGTTAAGCAAATCTGTTGCTAGTGGTATGTAAAAAGACTAGCATTCGATGGAGAAAGAATTTAAGATTAGAAAATAGATTATAAAAACAAATTAATTTAGTACCTATAATTTTATTAAAAAAATGTACAAATATGTTAACAAGTGTTTTTTTAATTATTCTTTAATATGAATTATTATATTTTTTTATATAAAACAAAATTTGTGGTGTATTTTCATCTATTAAAAGAAACAAAAACTGCATATCTTAAAATAGGAAAAGAGAAAATTAAGTGCAATACTTTAATTTCTCAAGATAGAAAAGTGTGAAAGATATTTTAATCCTGAAATTATTTTTAATGAAAATTTTAAAATAGAGTATAAAGTGTAATGTATTTACGTTTACCAACGGAGAGGAAAGTGTATATCTTAATACAAGAGGAAATGACAATGTAGAGGATATTTTGTTATAACTCTTTAACGAAAGCTAACGAAACTTGAACGAAAAAATTTAAAAATAGAATAAAGTGTTATATACTCAAATTTGTCAAGTGAGGAGAGTTTATATTTAATATAAGAAGGGAATGCAGTGTTGATACTCTCACGTCTTAAGAGAGAAAAATATAACTTACTTTTTTTTAATTAAAATTATAAATATACACTCACTTATTCTTGCATTTTTTTCTGTTGAATTTTCTTTTCATCTCCTTTTTCTCTTTCTTTTATCACTTATTTGTCACGTTTATTATTTTTCTCTTTTTTACTTTTTTTCCCTCTCATCTTCGACCCCAATTTACTAAAAGACAGAGTAAAAGATATTTAAATTTTGACTCATCAAAGTTAAGTTAAATTTCTTCAAACAAATGAGTTTTTTATAATTATTTTTATATGCAAAATTTAAGTTTGATATTTTTTAAGAGAATAAAACTTAGAAATAATTAATTATTTTAATCATCACTATTTTAAATAAATTATTTACTTATATTTACTACTCCATCAAAATTTTAAACATTCACAAAATAATAACGCTTTTAACGAAAAATAAAAGAAATTATTAAAATAAAACTTTTAAAAACATAAAAGAGTAAAATAAAAAATTTAAAACTTAATGAATTAAAATAAAAAATTTAAAAACATAATAATAGCTCATGTTTTACTTAAATATTCATAATATTTTGGTTGTGTGACTCTATATATGACAGCACTAGTATAGTAATTGATCCATTATATGTTTATGCTTCCTCTCTGCAACTCCAGAATTAAGAGTCTATGAAGGACACCAAGATCAGCAAGAAACTTGATAAAAGGTTTGTACTCCTTGTAACATCTTGGACGTTAATTAACGATGATAAACTAAAATGAAATTTTAAAATTAAGATGATATTTAGTTTGGGTGTTTATTATTTTAATTTTTAAAGAAAACAGAAAGAAGTAAAAATGCATTTGCTTAAAATTTAAAAATTATTTTCTCTGAAAATATTTTTAAAAAATAGAGTAAAAACTAAAAACAACAAATTAGCGTTTATAGTCTCGTGTGAAAAAGTAAAAAAGTAATTTCATGTTATGCAATACATATTTCCTAATTCATATAAATTTAAAAAGGAAAATTATATTTAGAAAAGAAAAACAGATGAAAAGTGAGATTTAGGGTTTTCTAAATTAATCGTTCTTATGATGACAGTGTTTAAAGCAGCACTTTCTGAAAAGAAACCAAACAATGAAGGACTGAGTACAAGAAGGCAGAATTGATCCCCGATCACATAACTTTGGATGTACGAATAATAAAATAAAAGGGTCCATTGACTGAAAATTGAGGGATGAGAAACACGACAAGGAACCGAATCAGCGAACCAGAATGTGCCATGAGGCACATGCACACCCACCTTTTTATGATGTGTCTGCTAAAGAACAGAAAAAATAGCGTACGCCTGGGCCCACACACCACACCACATGCCTCGTCTAAGTTAATGATGTGCGCCCACTGGCCACTGCTCCGTTTTTCATTTTTTCTATTTCCTACTTTTCTTACCATCATTAAATAACTAATGCTTCATTTGATGGGAAAAAAGATTACAAGATTATTCAAATATTTTTTTCTGTTTGTTTCGAGAAAAAATGAAAGGAAAAGTTGCTTTTATAAATATAAATTTTTTTTTTCTTTTTATCATTTTCTTTTCGATTCAAATTTTAAACTTTTTCATCTTTTTTTTATTTTCTTTCCATTCAACTAAATATATCATAAATTTGCATCATTCGAAAGGTTTTTTTTTATGGGAGTTATTTGAGATTTTTGTATTTAAATCTCAACTATTCATGTTTCATTGGATTGGTCTAGTAAAGTGATATTTCTTATTATGACTCTGTATCTAAGTTTGAGGATAAGTTAAAGAATTCAAGTATCAAACTTTTGTTAATAACTTTTAGTGTTCATTAGAGTTTATATCAACACTAAATAACTTAGTCACAAAATTATTTCAATTGTCAATTAAAAAATAATTATAAACATATTCATAATTATATATAATATAAGAAAAATTATAAAATATAATCTTTAATTCATCCTTTTAAATACCCATTCTCTAATTAATTAAAAACAAATAGTTTTCTAATTCTACATTTTATTTAATTACTCTCACTATTTTATAATTTTAACTAGATTTTTTAAGGAATCTCATAAAGCATGTTAAAGAATGTCTTTTTAACAAATAATGTAATGTCAATATTATGTTGGTGTGAGTGAATTAGATTGAAATCTTTAAAAAAATTAAACTTAAGTATTATAGTTAAAAAAAAGTATACTTTGAATAAGAGATTTCATTAAAAATAATTAATCAAATCTTTCATGAAAATTAATCATAAATAAAAAATTGATAAATATTTTAGCTTATAACTTAATAAAAATATACATAATATAACCTTTGATTTTTAGTTAATAATTTAACTTCCTTATTTTTCTTTTTTACAAATTTCTATTCTAATTTTTGTTCGTATTCTTAATTTAATTTTTCTTATATGTTTCTCTTACAAATTAGTACTATATTTTTGAAAATATATATTGTCTTTTCTCCACCTCTTCCGACACTCCGGATCCGATATATGTGTTGGCAAACGCAATGCAGTTAGCGGTAGACTATCGAGAAAACAACATACGGCTACGGCGCAACTAACATAAGGTAAGATGATGGATGTGATGTGATTCTCATGTCATCCATTCAGTCATCATCCATCCATTTCATGCATTACTATTTAACCATCTTCAATCAATTCAAATCTATTAAATACCACCAATTCTTTCTGTACATCGGCAGGGTTGAGATGGATCTATTTCTGTTTCACTTTCACTGAAATTTAAATTTTTATTTTGATCTGAATTTGATTTGATTAGAGTCCAACTAATACTATATAAGATAAGAATGTGTAAATTTAATTTATTATTATAATATTATATATAGTTAATTCATAAAATTAAAAGTGTGTAATATAATTATACTATGTATATTATGTAATTTAAGATAAATTATATCAATATAAATACAATATCATGTTGTTCATTAAATAAAGATGTTGTATTGTCTATATATAATTGTTTAAAAAATTATACTTTATATACGAATAATGTAAAATATTAGACTTAGATTGAAACAATATGAAGTATAGTTTAATTTTGTAAAAAAAAATGCCGTCATTATTTTTTTTATAAATGAAAAAATAAACTTATAATATAAAATAAATTATTAGTGTAATAGTGTGTAAAAATCAAAGGTTATATTAGACCTGATTTATTAATGATGTATCATTGATTAGATTTGATGATGTGATATTTTATTTGTCACATCATCATTTAACCTAATGATATTAACAGTTGATAGTAAATTGAAATAAAAAAAAAAGTAGATATTTAATTGAAAGAAAAAGAATTTTTAAGTAGTAATCTAAAAATGACTTATTTTTCATATATAATTAGTGTTTTGTTGTTTATGATCAATGTATGCATGCAACATGCTATATTTTCCTTCACTCTTTCTTCTATTCTCTAGTCCCAAAATATATATTTCATCATTTGATCTTGTTGATATCTTTTCAACTTTGGTCAAATATTAAATGTATGCATCTTAACTCTTTAATTTTATCTTTTTAATCTATTTCAATTGGTTAAATATGATAAATTGATAGGTAAGTTATTGTAAATTTTAAATAGTATTTTTTTATTCTTACTAATAAAAAAATATCTTATTAATTTAATGTATTTCTTATTTTAATTGAAGAATTATCTTAAAAAAAGGACAGGATAAAGTTTCTTAAGTCTATATAATAGTAAAATACATATATGTCCAACAAGTTATTTTAGTTAATTTTTAATTTTTTGACAACTTTTACAAATTTATTTGATCTAATAAAAGTGTTTGAGAAACAATTTTTTCTTATTGACTTATAAGATTTGCTTTTAAACATAACTTAAATTTACAATTTTTTTTTATTTTCAATAAAATAATAAAATTTATTATTTATCATTTTATCTAAAATTAAATTGTTTATTTTGATAAAAACTCTTCCTTATCATTTGTTAACTAAAAAATTATTTTTCATATCTAGAAAATAGATCATTTTCAGATTACTACCTAAACATTCATTTTTGGTCAAATGCCTACCTGAAAAAAATAATTATGTTTCAATCTACTATCTATTGTTAGTCCCATTTCATGACAAACAGAGTATCACGCTGTCAAGCATAATCACTGACACGTCATTACCATGTCATTGAAGGTGATGATGACGTGACACTCTATCTGTTACGTTATCACTTAACCGAAGTAGATTAACGATAAGTAATAAATTGAAACATAACTTTTTTTAAGTAATCATTTGAAAAAAAATAAATATTAAATAATAATTTAAAAATAGTCTATTTTTCATATATAAAAAATTTAATTAAGTAAGAACCTTAATTTATTTGTGTAGAATTAAGACATTCGTTCCTAGGGCACTTATGACCGACCTCCAAAGACTTGCGTCATAGGTTGAAACACAACCCAACATCAATAATTGGACTTTTTATTGGAGCCAATAGCTTAACATGGTAAAATATATATTATGATAAATTAATTATGTCATAATAATATATATTATGCTAAAAGGGACCGGCTGCTTACTCTTGACAAATCTGCTTTTTTGAATAAGGATTCCTTCTGCCTTTTATGTTCAAATGAGGCTGAGTCAAATGCTCATTTGTTCTTTTCTTGTAGGAAATATCTTCAAGTTTGGGCTCACATTCGTGATTTGGCTCCTTTTCGTAGGCGTTTTACTTCTTTGTAGCGCATTACTGACTCTTTAATTAAGGACAAATTCACATCAGGTGTTCAAGGAAAATTTCGTTGTCTAACTATAACAATTACAGTTTACTGCATGCATTTGGTTGTCTAGGAACAAGCTGGTTTTTGAAGATTATCAATTTTCTGTAATAGAGTTTATTAGTAAGATTAAGTTTTTTATGTATAAACAAGCCCACCTGTTACATTTATTTTAACATCTTGATATAGGCATTCTTATATTAGGGAGACTTTTGATTTTCTCTAGCCGCGGGTATACCCCGTTTATTGTTATATCATTTTGGGTTTAATATAATTTACATTTTTCCCAAAAAAAAATAATAAATTAATAATCATAACAATATCAATTACTACTACCTTTCTTTTTACGTCCTTTGACTAGATATTTGTATATACATGCGTAGTTATAAAATTAAACTTCAAGTCAAATGTGGTGCTTAAATGAAGTCATTCGCGCACAGTGACAATTTTAACTTTTAAGATTGGAAGACGTTTATGTAAGGTCATAGCATATTTTTATATTGTGATCCATTATGATTGGGTACGAATTACATATAGCTTTATTTTATTGTTAGTGTTAATTGTTTCATAATTTGAAATTGATTCCTATATGTATTCATTAATAATTAATAATAGTAAATAAATAATTATTCCCTCTTATGTAAGAAGTGCACGTCCACAGAGACCTGAACTTAGTTTGTGATTTGTAAAAAGAAACAAAAACACCTAAAGGACAAGCTTGTTTGTTCTTTCGTCAAGAACCATGAAACACACGCAAGAAAATTGTCTTCGGAACTGATGCCAATTCCAACTACATCCACGAATCCGCGTTGGAGAAGACTAGAGAGTTAGTTGATGGAATGGGGTGTCTTGACCTCCACAAAACTTCCACTAGGAAACATCCCTAAGAATATGGAGGCTTTAGGTTTGAACTGCGTCATCACTAGTGCTATTTACTTGCTAGATAACTCTTACAATTCCATATTCGACTAAAAAAATTGTGCATTAACTATGCATAATAGATATATAGTGTAATCACAAATTATTATTATAAAAAGTTTATTGATAATTAATTTTCGCCAAAGAATCTAATTAATCATTTTAAGTGAAATCTCTCCTTCCAATTATATTTTTTTCATCCACAAGATTCAAACTTAAAATATTATTTAAGAGAATTGAGTCTAAAACCACTCAAATCAATGACTTGTTGATTAATTAATTTATATTATCAATACATCATCTTTTAACCCCTAATAATTCTCCTGAGTGAAACTAACATGATGCTAGAGCTAAAAAATTTGTTCAACGAACTCCTTGTAACTACAAATGACTTTCCGACTGCGGGTGCTTGTAGATCAACAACTAATTTATCAACACCAAACAAATGGAATTCTTCTGATTCCATAGGCAATAACTATGGTCACGAAATCTAAAAATTCACTCAAATGTTTTTCAACTTTTCCAACTTTCAGCGGGGTAATAATGAGCATGTATATACTAATCCCATCTGTCACTTTAATTTAGTGGTACACCAGGACACTAAAAATTGCGGTGGTAAGTAAAACATTGCATTGATCACGGAACGTGTTTCCTTTAATAATAATTGTTGCCTTAACTTGAGGCAAATAATATTAGTTGAAATGAAATTGAAACAGTTTTGGGGTATAATTTCCAAAGCCCGCAATGCCCCTAGACGTGCCTGAAGCGGTCGCTCAATTTAAGCCATGGGCACCATATATATCATAAATTGGGGCCTAAACTATAAAGTCTTGCTTCACAATTTTTCAATTTGGCCCAAATAACTAAATTATATTGGGAAGAGTTTATTTATATTTTATTTAAACGTATCTTATGCATAAATATTGAAAAAAAAAACATAAAAATACTTTATCATACTCTTAAGTTATTATTAGCTTATTTTAATAAACTCTCTAAGATGAACATCTTGTTAATATATATCTATAAGGACTAAAATTACACAATTGTGATACTTTTGAAAGATTCAATTAGTGCAATTGAAACCTCAAGAATTAAAATCATTTAGAAGAAAATCACACTTTTTTTTTGTTTAAATCAATTGAAATAAAAAAAGATAAAATTGCACAATTGAGGTACCTAGAGCATTAGAAGTGTAATTTTTTTATCCATAAAAATAAAACTAAATATTAGAGAGTTTATAACAAATTAAATAGCTAATTTTGTTAAACAAAATCGAGTTAGATTCTAGAAGTGTAATTAAATCCAATAAATAAAATTTGATATTTAATATCAAAAAATCACATAAATAAAAAAAACACTTCTAAGGAACACTCTCACAATCACAAAAACATTTTTTTAATGGCAAAAATATAAAATATTCTCTGCATACAAAAATCAGCTTAAATAATGTATATACGAATCATGAAGTGCGCGTTTGAATGAGCATTGATAAAATTGATTTTAAATCAAAGTGATTTTAGATCAACGTGATTTTGAAGTAACTAATTTTTGTTTGGGTAACTTATATTAGAAAATTGATTTTTAAAGAGAGTAATGTTTGAATACTTTTAGTCATAATTGATTTTGAAAGCAAAATTACTAAAATAGACCTTAAGTCTTTGAATACTTATTTGTTATTATAATTTACTATTTTTTGATATACATATAAATAAACTAAAATTAAATAGATATATAAACTCGTATTCATTGTAAAAAATTAAAATGAACATAAGTACACAAATGTATCTAAATTAAAAAGTACAAATAAGAAACATATATAAAGTCAATCAAATTCAATAATAAATATAATATTAGTTTTTTTTTCTTGCACCGTATAATTTCATCTCGAATATAGTCTCGAACATGATTCATCTTTGGTGCAGAAATTATATTTAGAACTTGGGATTGATCAAAGCTAATCTCATTGTGATTATTATAATCTACATCAATAAATTTTTAACTACCGAAATAAACAAAGTCTTAAGAAAATATGAATGTTCAACTAGTGCAGTATAACATAGTCTGTCACAAAAAATACAAGGGTATTATAAAGAAACATGTAAATAATAATATTTTATAATTTCTTGAATCAATTCATGTTGAATTAAAAGTTCTTCCTACCTGTTTCGAAGTTACAGTAATTTTGAGGACCAAACATAAAATTATAAAATGGTATCCAAACATACAATCAAATCAAGTTTGATCAAAATCACCATAATTTACCGTGGTTATACTACCAAACATGCTCCAAAACATTATCCCCGATTCCCAATAATCAATGTATTAACTATTTTCTTCATGACCTATATATATTATAAAATCATAGGTATTAGTTACATAGCAAAAGATGTGGTTGAAATCTTCACGTCATTGATTTTATTTTATTTTAGGTGTCACCACTTGACGAAAAAGTTAACTTATTACCCATTAGTTTAGGGGACACATTAATCATGAACAAGTGTATCACAGCCAGCATGGCTCATACTTCATACAGCGCGCGGGATACTTTTACACCATTTGTCTTTTTCTAGTATAAAAAATATTATTTGAATTCCTTACATCAATTGGATTGGAACTGACATTATCTACTTTCCTGTGTCAATTTCTCCCCCCTCTCTCTATATTAAAAATTTTAATAAAATTTAATTACGTTACATGGTTGATTACCAAGTGTTATGTCACGTTCAATAAATGTCGAATGCATGCATACATCAGTACATCACTCTCCTTTTCATTTTCTTCCAAAAGCACATATTAAATTGATCTATGACACAGTACTCGCTAGCTGTTTGCAGACTCTGCAATTAGGTAGGCATGCTAAAATAATTTCCTGTACTTAATTAATTAACAACTATATTATACAGTACTTTTACGAAACCATTCATCTTTTTCATTGAGCCATCTTCTTGTTGTTTTGTATGATAAATTTGCAAATATGCATATTAGCATATAATTTCTTCCAACTATCCTTCCAAAGGAGTGACTAAATTTCCTGTAGAATATTATTTAAGTTCTCATGAGTCAATGACCCTGACATCTAAATATATTAATTCATTTCCATATCATTATTTATTTTGTCCGTGGTGTTGGAATCATGTGTCTGCAACTATCCTAAGTCGTTCCATTTACTAACTTTTCAGTTTATATTATCTCTTTTCATTATCAGATTTTTCAACCATCGAATTCATCATTTTGCTTTTCGTTGGACCAAACCTGTATTTATGAAATCGTCTGCAACGGTAAATTAATTTTATAGACCAACAAAAACTGGATAACTTCCACACCAAATTACCATAAAAGTTCTTCAAATTTATTTATTATATATTTAGAAGCATATATTTTACTCAGAATATATATACTCGAAGAAGAAAAGAAAGATATTTGAGAAATAATGATTGAAAAAAATGATAATGATTTATGTTTATTGATTATTTTGTATCAATATTATGATAAAAAAAAAATCGATTTCCGCTTGCTAGATTAATCTTTGGATTATTTATCTTTTGACTATACATAGTTGCAGTGAGCTACTATTGATTAAATTGGTCCGGTTTCATGATCAAGGATTTTCATTTTTTTTTTTATCGTAATAGCTGATATCCTGATTATGATTGATCATAAATATTCGAAAAACAATTACATAATAAATTACACGGTTTATTTCTGTTCATATTCAATACCAATTAATATCATATATAATTGTCGTATACTAATTGGCTTCCAGATCCACGTGTGAAGGAACACTAGCATAAAAACATAGGTATAGTAGTTCTATTGCCTTATATCAGCACAAATGGTAGCTAGGCACATCCTTTCTGTCTTGGTCACTTGTACAAGGCATTTGTTCTTGCTTAAGAACAAGGATTAGGTACTAATATATTTGAATCACTACCTTGTGGGGCTCGGAGTGTATAATTGATTTATATTACTACTGATTTAGTCTGACCAATAATTATAATTGTTCTTAATAAATAGGCCCTTGGTAACTATATTCCTCCCCACAAAATTAAAGTCCACCAAACATTAAAAAGAAAATAATGGCAAGGATCCTAATTAGTTTATACCATTAATGACAGATAATTCGTTTGAAAATACAACCATTCTATTATATAATTGAAAGAAGCCAATTCACCACCAAATATATAAGAACCCAGATGTTTTTCAACATTTGAAAAATAAAAAATACGTTTTCCTAGCTTCCTTTTTTAATCTTTATTTATTGTTTCTTAATTATACTACTTTAGAAGGAGTGAAATCAACCTTGTGCTACTACCAATTTTATATATGTGCCTTGAATTGACTAGTTCGTGTGTTTGTCTCAATCGTGTGTGACTGTGTGAGTGAGAGACAGAGAGAAAAGCTCAGTTATACATCATTAATTTGACTTCTTAATTTGACTTGTTAGCTTAACGTGATATGGGAGGGAAAGCCTAAAAGATTCTGTGGGGTTTTCTGAGAGACGGATGCAAGAGGAAAAGGTGTTTAGATAATCCAAATGAAGGGGTGGCTCTTATATATAGCTACTTTGTAAACTTAATATATCATTTTTGTTCAAGGACGACAGAAAACAATGACTTCAACATTAATTAATTTTGAATTGTCATATATATTACACTGTATTTTTCTTAGCTTTACCACCAACTTAAAAGTAATTAGTTGCCTTTTCTTTTTCGATCTTTACCAATTCGTTTGTTGAGTTTCCATGCACGTCGTTGTTTGGAATTTGATATATTGCATCAAAATCTTACAAACATATATAATATTCTTTTCTTCAATATTTTTTGGTATAAGACCTTTCATGAGAAGTAATCCTATATATATTTAAATTAAAAATATCTACAGCATGTACGGATTAATTCTTTTATCGGGATTTTCTTTCTCTTCTTTAATGTGTTTCCTAGTTGGCTCCTCTCACATGCAATGTACAATTTGTATTATTTATTGACTAGTGACATGCTATAATTTATAAAGTAGTTACTATAGTGGAACAGAAATACTAGACACGAGTTTAAATGACTAGTACTTTATGTGCGTGCTACATAGTAGAAGTTATTATGAGAACACTAGACAGTGTAATAGTATTATTACCATATGGGTATGGTGGAAGCTTCAGAGAAACAGTTTACATGTATTTTCTTACTCTCATAACCGTTATCTCCTTCATCCGTGTGAATCAAATTATGATGCAAGACAGTTGCATAAATGGGACCCTCCTAAGCCAGTGTTGCAAGTAAACCAAGCAAAAAAACAACAGAAAAGCCTTAAGTATTAAGTACTAAAGGCAAGACACAGAGCTTATAACAAAACTTTTTTCAGATAACCTTTTTCTCTTCCCTCATAGATTCTTAGGTTACTTTCAAATATAATATTAACCAGGACATGCAATATTGCAACCCTCTAGACTATTCATATTCAATTCCCTCTCCCCTAGCCACTCTTTTCTCTCATTATATAAAGCTTCTTCCACCAAACCTGTTTCTCACTCTCATTCTTATTACCATCATCATCATCTCCCAATAGGTTTTAATTTTCCTTGCTACTGATCAATATGGAGGAGTCTCAGTACTTGCTGTGGATCAAGAGAAAACAAATCTTGAAGTCACACATTCAACAACCATTTGGAACCAGCAACAACAACAACTCATCATCATGGGAGGAAAGGGCTTTTGCAGAAGATGCTGCTAGGATACTTGGTGGGTGCATATGGCCTCCAAGGTCTTACTCATGCAATTTCTGTAAAAGAGAGTTTAGGTCTGCTCAGGCTCTAGGGGGACACATGAATGTGCACAGGAGGGACAGGGCTAGACTCAAACAAAGCCTTAGTCACCATAATGAAGCCCTTCAACATCATCAAAAAAATGATTGTAAGTCATCAAGTGCTCAATTTTCTGAAGAGAATTTCAATTTCTTTCTCTCATCTAGATAGATATTGTTGTCTTAATAATCCTTATATAATTACTCTAACCTTAATAACGGCAGGTACAGTTGCAACAAGCAAAGTCTCATCTTCTAGGGCCTCAACTATATCTACCCAAGAAATTTGTTCTCATCAGCCTACCATGTCCCTTTATTCTTCCTTAATTGGGTGGGGACATCATCACCACATGGAGTCTCCTGATTCAGAACCAAAAGGGCAAGTGAATGCAAGGGAAGAATTTTTAAAAGGTTTGGGTTGTAATGATTATGTTGAAACAAGTTTGTCTGTGGGACAAAGTGCAGTGTTTGGCCAAAAATTACCAACAACTGAATCATGTGGGGACGAAAGCATCAGTTATAAAAGATCAAAGACTTCTATGCCTCCTTTGCCTGGAGTTTTCCTCAAGCCATGTTCAAATGATAGAAACCTAACTTTTCAGTCTGCAGAATTTGTACTTGGACTCAAGCCTGGAATGGAAGACTTAGATCTTGAACTCAGGCTGGGGAAGCCACAGAAAGTTATTTAGTATATAGGACAAACAAAAGAAGTTGTAGTGGAGTGTCAGTGTTTGCCTTTTTTTTTTTCCTTTCCTATTAGAGGTTCATAGAAAGTAGGCAATTAAGAACCTTCTTCGCCTGACTAAACCCACCTTGAGTAGAATTCTCAGGTTTATTTTCAAGAGACGTTAATTTGAATACTAATGTTATCTCTAGTTGCATATGTTTTGTTTGAGCATAGTGTAATGTTATTATCTCTAGAATTATGAGTAATGTTATTTTCACATTTTTACAACACTAAGAAATGTAAGAAGAGAGAATAGTGTTAAGATAAATGAATGGTATGGTGAACAGAATAAAATTAACAAAAGTATTATGAGAATCTTAAATAAGAGATCGAATAACATTTATCTTGAATTATTAGTTTGGCGACTGCATGTAGTTCATCATTGAAAGCAAATGACAAATGAAAATACAACACTATATATAGTACTTCAACAATATGTAAAATCTCACCATCTCAAATGTGATAATTAAGTTGGACAAACTCTAATAGTATGTTAATGGAAAATGGAATCTCTGAGCTAGCTAGGGTTTCACAACAAAGGGGCTATGCAATGACAAACAAATAAACACAAACCAAATTGGATTTTTGCTCAAGAAAAAAACATTTTTTTATAAGTTTATTTTATTGATATAATAAACTTTCTTCTCCTTTGTTGTGGGTCTAAGTTTAGAGGGGAATCAAAGAGGAGGAAAGTTGAAGTGTAAGGTGATAATTGAAGTGGTGAGAGAACTGACAGTAACTGACAATTAGAAGTCACTTCAGCTACATATATTCCAGGGAACTAACAGTAGTCACATGCACATAAATCTGCACAAAATTATGAATAACCTTTTTACACGGATCATTACAAGTGATCGCTCAGCCACTTACCACTTCACCTCATCATTCCCATAAATCCAATCTGTTCAGTTGCTTTCCACATGCTTCTTCCTAACACTTCCAAAAAACCAACCAACCACACGGAAATTGAATATTAATACAGCACAGCCAAATATTAATTTAGTTTGGTAGAGAACGAAAGGACATCACATCATTGGCCTTATTAGCATATATGTCATTGTTTTTTTTTTACTCTTGGTGTGAGATATTATTGTTATATATTCATGTTAGTTATAGTTATCCCTAAAAATGTCCACTTCTTATCTTTCAAATATTTCGAAGCCCAAGACTCTTGTGCTGCCTGTAGTTACTTAAAAACAGTGTTAGCCACCTTATTGTGACAGTGACCGTTCCTCCAGAATACACGCGGGGACGTCATAGTCTCTTCTTTTTAGCCTTTCTTTGTAAGGAAATGTGATGGAATATCGCTTTTGACTTCATGTTCTTTGCAGTTTGCGAAGAGGAACACAGAACCATTGCTGTCTGTCTTAGATCAAGGGGGAAATCCAGCTACCCTTTTCACAAAAGTTTTCCCATTATGGGCTACATTTATATTCATTCACATAGCGATAGAAAATTGGCACGAAAAAGAGTTTAATGAAGAAAAGCAAGTTTGCCACCAACAATTTCATTAACCATGGATAATGTGCGAATTTGGATGAGCATTTGATAAAAATTAATTTGAAATCAAATTAATTTTGGTTAAAATTGATTTAAAGTAATGTGATTTATATTTGAATATTTTATTATAAAATTAAATTAAAATTAAAAGTAAAATTTAATATAAAATTTTGAATTCAACTACATAAAGTTGTTTCAACTCAAATTAATTTTGAACTCAATTAATTTTTCAATATCAAATCAAATATGCATAATAATGTACATGGAATGTACACTTATGCTAAATACATGTCCACTAATTTTATACCAAAAAAAATTAACTCTTAATTGAAAAATAAGGACAAGAAAGATCAAACTCTAAAATATTTCACCATCAAATGTATATATGGATCAGCTGATGATGTAATATTGCTCTAACTTAAATAATCGTGTGAGTTGTAATTGTGAAAATGCAAGTAGAGGGTAATCGTGGTCTCTAAAAAAGAAAAACTCTAAAACTCTTCATAAAAATAAGGGAGGTTAGCAGAATTAATAAATTATTTAAAAAATTATATTATTAAGTAAAGCTACATGAATTTTATATTATATTTCTACCAAAGGATAATTTGGTCTTTGACTAGAATATTTAAGCATTGGAATTTTATTATTTGAACATATGACATTATATATCTGTATGTTTCCCTTATTTGTTATTTTTTTCATGTACACACACGCATCTCGAAAATATGTCACAAAATCAAATAGACAACCTTTTGTTAGTATCTCAATTTTGTATTGATTTTTTCCCACTTGAGCAGTGCTATGAAACCAACCTTGTGAGCCTGTAGCAACTACTAAATTCATTCCGATAATTGTCTTTTTATTGGTTTGGACTTCCTTTTTTTTCTAAAAACTTGCTCACGCAACCAACCCTAATTGGTAGAGGAAGTGGTGTTACTGTGTTACTCACCACTGAGTTTGCGAATTTATGATTACAATTGGTTTTTACTTCAATTGAAAGTAGTGGGGTTCATGGGATGATTTTGATTAATTAATGCAACATTTTGATTTTTGGCAATATATGCCTGATATCTGGCTCTATGGTAAAGATATATACATGCAGCAGAGAGAGAGAGGTCACATGGCCGGGGATGATGATGTGTGTGTTTCTGTTTTTCTTTTGGGTATTTATTGTGGGAATTAATTCAGATCGATACATGTTCCTTGCTTTAGCAAGTTTGTTTACTTTATTTAGGGTGCTTCGATGTATGCAAAGTCTAGTGATAGTGTTTGTATAGCTAATTGCTATATACTGCTGAAGGTTTAAGCGTCTCCAGAGATTGAAATTGTAGCTACCTAGCACGTGTGTGTCTATGCATTAGGATTGTTTCTAGCTTCTGGCAGTGAAAACAACTACACAGACACTTCGTCGTATAATTAATCTATTCATTGGTTGTGAAAGACGATTTGACAAATGACACTTCACAAGCTTATTCTCTCCTTCCTACAATGTCGCGCTTTACTCTTCCATGCAGAAATTGAAACCTTTTTAAAGATAAAATAGTAGTTCTTTCAATTTGACAAAGGGGAAGTAAGAATAGGGGCTTCTACAATCTTTACATGCACGTGATGGCAATTGTAAATTGTAATGAATCTCCCCCGTGACTAGCTATAATAGGGTTTTGTAATTTTGTGGCTTCCTAATTAATTACCTACTCATGTGAATGTGCCACATGATTAATTAAAATTCCTTGGGAATGAATTGCATTTGAAAAATAGTTGCTTCTTTATTGATTAAAAGAAAAACTCCATCAAGAAATTGGTTCAAAACGTGATTATTTTTAATGCATGCCCTTGTATAGGATTAGGTAAATCTATAGTTTATGACTGAAAGTCAAGCTCAGTATTATTATCTACCACATGAACAAACCTAAATCATGGCACTCTCTTATTATGGATAAGCATATATGATTGTAAGCAGGGTATGAAAAAAAACCAGTTTAGACCAAACCGGTTTGTAACTACACTAAAATCAAATTAGTTTTCATCTGAACTAATTCAAAAACAAAGAACTGCACTGTTGTATAAAAGTGATTTGGTTGATTGAATTATTTTTACAAAATCGATTAGGTTAACCAAATCCATTTTTTATTTTAAAAAAAATTCAAAAATCGATCAGTTCTTGAAACTAGTTTAAACCCAATTTAAAATCAATTCAATTCAAAATTGATTTTTCAAATTAGTTTGATTTCAAATTGATTTTTTAAAACAATTGGACTGTTTGGATTAAAAATCAAACTAGTTAAAACGGTTCAGAATTGATTTAATTTGGCTTTTTTAACTGAACTGATTTTTGTCATTGGTTGTTTCTTTTTTTAAAAAAAAACATATAAAGTTAAAATCAATCAGCTAAATAATTTTTAAATAAACATAAATCTAAGTTTGACTTATCGTTTTTCATATTTATAATTTGCATTGCACACTTGTGTGAGTCCTTTTCCACAATACTACACTAAAAACAAAAACATGCTTGGAACCACTCTCTTGCCTCACCAGCAGTGACAACACAATGGGCCCAACTGGATGTCAAGAAAACAGTAATTGGGCCCATATAAAAACCACAGCAGCAAACAGCACATATGCCCAATCACAAACGACGTCGTTTTGTTGTAAGATGACAAGCACGTTCTTCAATCTTCATGGTCTGTTCAATTAAGATAAGAACGTAAGCAAAAGCAAAAGCAAACAACAATGGCGAATCCTGAAGGCAGTAGCAGAGGCTCAAGATGGTCCCTTAAGGGAACCAATGCTCTCGTTACTGGAGGAACACGTGGAATCGGGTACGTAATTTTTTCTTCTTTTTTTTTTTTTTCTGGATTCTATTTGTTGCGTGAATTGAATTGGGTCTCTTGATTCTGGGGTTTGTTAAAATGACTTAAAGTTTCGTTTTTTGCATGATGTGTTTTCTGGGTGTGGTTCACTTCACTGTTGATTCAGGCACGCTGTGGTGGAGGAACTAGCGGAGTTTGGTGCCACAGTGTACACTTGTTCCAGGAATGAATCAGAGTTGAATGCATGCTTGAAGGAGTGGAGCAGAAGGGATTTTCGGTTTCTGGGTTGGTTTGTGATGCGTCTTCTCCACCCCAAAGAGAGAAACTCATTCAGCAAGTGGCAACTGCCTTCAACGGCAAGCTCAACATACTTGTGAGTCTTTTTCTTTATTTGTATGTTTGTAAATTGGAATAGTTTGTTTTGAATTTGTTGTGCTTAAAGTTGTTTCGAATTAAAAAAATTATATATGAGTTTGTGAAAAAGAAAAAAGGGAAAGATAGGTTATGTTGCCCCAAAAAATTTTAAAAAGTTTAATTTATATATACTGTCAGTATAATTTTTTTTTACATGGATATATCATATAATCCTATTCCATAATATGAACTTCCAATTATGTATGATGTACTCTATCATTTTTACTTATGTGAAAGATATGTTATGTTACCCCAAAAATATTTAAAAAGTTTAATTTATATATACTGTCAGTATACTTTTTTTTACATGGATATATCATATAATCCTATTCCATAATATGAACTTCCAATTATGTATGATGTACTCTGTCATTTTTACTTGTGTGAAAATTTAGAAAAGAAATCTATTAGGCGGTTGTAAATAAAAGTGGTTTGTAGACTGTAGTAATGTTACTGATAAGAAGTGCATGTTGAAACATGTCAAGGCTAGAGATTTCCTTGGATTATAGTATTATCTTTAGAAGTGTCATATTATTATCATATACTTTAAAAATTTAAAGATACGGATACTATCTTATAGACTGTATGATAATAATATGACACATTTCAAGATAATACTTTTGAAATCAAGGAAACTATGCTGTCAAAAAGGGTGTAAGTGAATGTATGGAGCACTTGATACTTTATTTAGTGTTTACTATGTTAAATTTCAAAATCTTTTGGAGGTCCTATACCCTGATGCAACTCAGTGGCTCTCTGCCTGTGTTTAGGATAGTTGGCAGGATAACCTGTGTGTCCAGCTTTATCGATGACTGTTTAGTTTATATTGGGATATCAGTTACTGAATATGTTAGAGATCGATCTTATGTATTATAATTCAAACAGGGTTTCAGTATACTGTATTGTTGTATGATGCTATCCTGTGTTGTAATAATATTTCTGATAATTCACTCAATTTGCAAGTGATTATTGGATAAATAAATAATTGGCAATTTCTGGATTTATTTTGCCCAATTAAGACTATCTGATTGTTGCTTGAAATCCATTCAGAAGGGCAGCATTAATATCTGCACAATGCAGTTAACAATTGAAAACATAGACTTGTAATTATTTGTTGATGTCAGCGTAAAACTGTTAAAATTAAAAATGTTAAAATAGCTAGACTTGTTTCTCCAATGAGCAAGACTTCAGCACATAATAAATTTTGTTTCTATCATCATCTTGTGAGCTTAGGTAAACAATGTTGGAACAAATGTGAGGAAACCAACAATTGAGTATACAGCCGAAGAATATTCAAAATTAATGGCAACTAACTTGGACTCTGCATACCATCTGAGCCAACTTGCTTATCCTCTTCTTAAAGCATCTGGAAATGGAAGTATTGTGTTCATTTCCTCTGTTGAAGGTCAGACAAGCTTATGCTGCAACTAAAGGTGAGTTGATGTAAAATTATGTCATCTCCGGTTCAAACATAGATTACAAACTATTTTGAAAGATATTGACCAAAGAGATTCATCATGCTGTTTTCTTCAGCTGCCATCGATCAGCTTACCAAATATCTTGCTTGTGAATGGGCAAAAGACAATATAAGGAGCAACAGTGTTGCACCTTGGTATACCCTAACATCACTTGAGGAACCTGTAATTCTCTTTCAACTTGTTTTGTTTCCTGTTCCAAGGACTAGTCATTTCCTTGTTATGAAGATTGGTTAATTATGTTGACGGAGTAAAATTGAGTTGAATGAGAATTGAGAAGTTAACTGATCAGTCATTATTAAATTCTATGCAGATTTTGTTGGTCCTGTCACCACCTTCATCTCTCTAGTCTTCATACAATGTTCTAAAATATCAATGCATAATATGTGCTTTCAAGTTCTTAAATTCATGCTCCTTTTAAGTTTTAAGGATTACTATTCAGCATTTTAGGAGTATTCTGATAAAAAAGAGTGTCTGAATATCAATCTTTTAGATTATTGAATTGGGAAATCTAATTAGCCTGCATATTGGGATGCCTCATTGAGTTGGATACCTATAGACCCAACCCAAGACAGTTGTTGGGTTGATATTAGGAATTGATGAGGGCCCAATGCAATCATCATGGCGCAAGTGTGCATGTTGGAGATCATACATTAACTAGAGATATGACCAAAATAGTGTATATAAGCGGGGAACAATTCTCATCTCTTGAGCTAGATTTTGGAGTTGAGTCAGGCTTAAACCCAAATTTTAACATAGTATTAGAGTCTATCCTAACACTTGTTATTAGATCTATCAAACCACCTGTAATGTCAAGTCCTGGTGTTAAATTAGGCCCAAATTCTAAGAGTACAGTGTGTATTTGTGTATGCTGGTTTTTTGCTAATAATTCATAGCCTTGCCCTTACCTTTTTTTAAGTGCATATGAATTATACTTGTACATATTATGCATGTTAGCATGATTATCAGTATAACTAATCTTCAAATGACAACATTATCATCTTAACTTGGGAGTGCTAATTGTACCTTTTTTCTAACAGTTGCTTGCAAACAAACAGCTTGTTAATGAGATAACATCTCAAACGCCGATAAAGCGGATGGCAGAAACGCATGAAGTTTCATCCTTGGTGACTTTCCTTTGTCTGCCAGCAGCATCCTACATCACTGGACAGATTGTTTCTGTTGATGGAGGATTCACTGCTAATGGATTTCAACCCAGCATGAGAATTTCTTAAAGCAAAATGGTCATTTTTATTGTTGGATTATGTGAATAAAGTGGTGGCCACTTGAAATTTGGACCATCTATGATCAACTTGTTTTGATTGGTCAATGAATTATTTTAGTATTTTAGAAATTTACATTGCCATATTCAACGGCTATCATTGTGAGATGATTGGTGCTCTTGGATCACCTTAAATCAAATGCAGAGCTTCAAACAAATTTGATTCGCATTTCACATGGAGCCAATAGCTAACAATAGTCAATGTTATGCTAAAATACAAAACCTCTAATCATACGTCATGTACTGGAATCTGTGTTGTGTTTTGAATATCACATCTAATAGTTATATTCCCCGTGTTCCCTGAGCATGGATATCAGTATATACGGATGATGTGTATCTGATTCGACTTATTTCCAAAATAAGAAAGTATACTTATATTTCCTAAGTATAGTAGCCTGGCATACCTTTTCCAAATCGTGTTAGATATTAATGGATAAATAATTAAATTTGTCCATGAAATTGTAAAGCATTAATAAATTGATTTTTGAAAAATAAAAAATACAAATTTAGTTATTAAATGTGTAAAAAATGTGACCAATGAGTCCTGATAATAGTTTGATGATAACTTGATTCTTGAATTTTATAACTTAATGTCAAATTATTTTTAAAAAATATAATTTATTATTAAATTGATTTTTAAACATTACAATTTAATAACAAGATGATTTCACAAATTTAAAAACATAATTTATTTGTTGCATTTTTTACATATTCAATGACTAAATTTATATTTTTATTTTTAGGGATCAATTTATCATCACATCATACTTTCAATAATAAATTTGATTATTTACCCTTTCCCTATTATAAACATATTTTATACATTATGGTTCTTTTTTTCTTTTGTGTACAAAGCACGTTTTTAGACAAGTACTGTATGTTTATTTTCAAATATTGGTAAATGTAAAGAACTGAATTTAAGGGTACCATAAATTAATTGTTTTAGACAATAAAAAGAAACAAAGCCCCAACTACGATAGATTACTACAATAAAAATAAAATAAAAACTAATAAAATTCTAAAATAACTATTTCAAACATTCATTAAGGGGTTGTTCAAGAATATGTAACCCTAATCGTTTGGGTTTTTCATGAGACATTATCAAGCCAGACGAGTATTTCATTTCTCTCTTGTTTACTGGATAAAGGGTGACAAATCTCTTTAAACGTTTTATTTATGTATTATAATTCATTAAGGGGTGGACTTAACCAGGATATATGTTATAACCTACCCCTTAAACTAAAGCTTTAAACTTATCCTATTATTCTAATATAGTTCTTATTTTATATATTGGGATGGAACTAGCCTAAATGTTTTCAAAGTATGGTTTTCTCTAAAAATTATTGTATAGTTTTTTCTATAAGCAAATGTAAATTTTATTATTAATATCCAAATTTAGTAAGCAAATGTTTGTTATTATCTAAAAAATTATTGTGTAGTAAGATTTATTAAATAAGTCTGTAAACCTATCTTTTAATAGTGTAATTGGCTTACACTAACATGAATATAATCTTAAAATATTATAGTAAAAATTCAACAAAATAATAAAAATAATAATGATACTATCATTATGTTATTTCTATTTATTTAAATTAGCCATCCACTTAGACTTCAAATGTCTTTAAAATGAATTAAAATTTGACATTTTAAACTAATAAACTTTGTAAAAAGTCTTGACTACTTATTTAACAAATAAATTTAGCCTTAATTGTCCAATCTGGAGTAAGCCATAGGGATCCCTAATAATAAATGAAAGAATCTAAATCCTACATCGTTGAAAATTGTAGACCTGTTCCCTGAAGATATGATTTGGATATGGGCATGTCCTTACCAAAGTTATTTGATATGTCGATTAATACTATTATAAAAAGAAAAAGAAAGTTACATGACTCTTATCTCTCTCATACTAAAGCGTGTAGCTTAAAAAGTTCTTCAAATATGTTTGTCTAATTCGTCTCAAATTAGTTGACATTAATATGACTTTCAATTTAAAACTTGTCAATTGGTGGATTAATAGAGACAGAAAGGTTCCCCCTAAATTTTAATGTAGTTACATCCTAAAATAGTCTCCTCTGAATTAGTTTACATATTTAGCAATTAACAATTATGTTATGTTTTTAAAAGATATATATATATATATGAATGAGAGAAGAGATCAAATTATTACATTAATATAACTTTATTTTTATAACTTAATATAATATATATTTTTTATTTATTTAACCGTTAAATTATATTTAAATATTAATAAAATTATTTATGTCAAATTTTATTAAAATTAAACAAACAAATAGTTAACAAACCTTTCAAATCTGGCATTAGACGTACTCCCCACTCAAAATCAAAAAACTAAAGTAACCAACCTGCACTACATGCATGTTTGGTTTCACATCCTAGATCTTATGTTTAGAGCAGGATCACATAAAACATAATGCAAAAACAACTATTAGTTACGCTGGAAATCCACGTTTGATAATTTATAACGTGTTTTCAAACACACTATACAACAAGCATCCAATTATCTTATGCACTTAATTATATTCAAATGTTTTGTTTGCATAATTATACTTAAATATCAATTAATTATACTCAAATGTTTATGCAGCAAGTTTAAACTATTTATTTCTAAACTGTGGGTGTAGATATTGAGGTCGGCTTAAAAGAATTATACCTACTTTTTTTATATGAAATCCTCGAGCGGTTTCGAACCTATTGCCAATTGGATTTTGGATAAGCAATTTACTTCCACGCTATGTTATGCTGCTCAAGCTCTTTGACTAAATTTTTGTTCTGATTTCAAAGTTCAAACTCTAACCCAGAAGTCTTTCCTACCAAATCTACCGTGTAGCCAAACATAACCTAGCTTCCTTCAACTGCTATTCGTGTCATCAATTTGAAAAACATCACTTCCCATATTTGTCCTCTTCGTTTGTATTTTATTTTTTATATCACGAAAATGGATAACGATGTTGACGCTACTTTCAAAGGTGCTAATTAATCTTGAGAGCACTTATCCCTTTGCTTTCTAGCTTTTGAGTTTTGAGATTTTGATCATGATTCAACTTTAGCCATACGACTTGTCCCTTTTTGCTTTCTAGCTTTCGAGAATTTGATCATATTTGAATTTTAGCCACGAGACCGATATCAGTTTGTTTACATTCTTTAATAATAAAATAATTTTAAGAAGGTATAAAAACTAGAAAAAAAAAGTGATTTATTTTTAGAAACTTTATAAAAAAATAAAATAAAAATTTAATTTAATTATTATCATAAAAAGTTTCTATTTAAAATTTAACTATAATTACCTGAAACAATAAAAACTTGGTTTTTTATTTTAATTTTTTCAAAAGCTTTAACAAACACTATTCTTTTATTTAAAGCTATATGCGTTTTTCAAAAAAAAAAAATCTTCATGAACCTGAGACAAGCAGACTTTAGAATGATGATTTCTTTTAAATTCCAATAGTCTATGACTCAGTAGTGGACACGGATTTGATTTGTTTAACTTAATTTAAAGAAATCAATGTTTGTTTTTAATAATTTTAAAAAATTATTATTATTGTAAATAAGATGTTTCAAACATGCATTCATCACTTGTTCATATCACTTTTCTGAAAAGTTGTCATTTTACTAAATTGTTTTTTTAAGAAAAACTTATCACAGGATAAAATAATTTTTAACAAAATTTAAAACATGTTTTAATAAAGAGTTTAATTTTTATTTCAAAATTAAACTCTTTATTATTTTAATTTATTACTTGTAATTTCACATATTACTATGTGATCAATCAGGAAGGTGAAATTTTAATTTTGATCAAGGAATGATGTAAATAAATAACACTTGGAGTTAATTAATAAGACATTATTGTAAATATGATGTTTGAGATAGCTATTTCAAATTATATATAATTATTTAGGATTAAATGATAATATTATTTTTTTGAAAAATAAAAATGTAATTGTTTTTAGATAATTTAGAAAATAAAACAAATCTAGAAGTTGAAGTCTCAATCGAGATAAGATAGCAGTGGTAGAACAAACTTCCATGTCTGCCATTTCTTTCTAAATTTTGGACGAAGTGATCATCGACCTGAAAGCGACCTGTGACGAAAACACAAGAATTGGATCATTGATGTTCATGCTCTGGATTAAGACAGTAACGACTCGTTGCTAATAAATTAATTGCTAGAATCTAGGGTGTGTTTCTATGAGCCGTGAAATGGGATGAAAGTGTGAAGAGTGAAATAGAGTGAAAAAAAGTATTAAAATAAGTTGTTTGTTTAAAACAAATGAAAGTTTATATATTAAAGTAGTAGATAAATTTCAATATTATTCCCTTTTAATCCATGCACATTCAGGTGTCACATTTCATTTTTTTTTAACTCAATTGAAAACTTGTAATGAATTACTTAAATTATATAATCAATTATGTAATTTCATATAAGATTAATTGAATAAAAAATAATTTCTGAATCATTATAATTGATTATATTACCCGAATAGATAGAGTTGTTACATAATCAATTATATTTATAACATAATCAATTATGTAATCAACAGAAAAAAAAAATAAAAAAAAAATGTATGAGATCACAAGAGTTTCAACCAATACTTTAACTTCATTTTAATGGGGTGAAAGTTTGAAGCCATGAGACCCACATTATTTTCAAAAATTTCATCTACAATTAACTCACTACCCAATCCACAACATTCACTTTAATTCGGTCCAAATCAATTACAACTTTAGATTCACTTTCTTGAACCAAACACACCCTAAAGAAAATGTTATGACATTGAGCCTTAGTTTGTGCTCATAATTAAAAATACATACATTAACTATAATTTAATAAGCAATTATTTATTTTTTTAAAAAAATTATCAATATAATTTTTAGAAAATAAATAATCATTCGTCTAATTTAAGTTGTACATATTATAGGCTTATGTCGGGTCGTGGGATCCCACATACTCGACTCATGACGATCCCCATATGACCATGTGCATAAAGTTTTTAAGAAGAAGTTAGCAAGTTACATGATGCACCTTAAAAATATTGTAATTATAGCTTCCTAGTTAACTTCTAAAAAATAAGTAAGTGAAAATTAATAAATCTCATATGCATTTATTAACACACATTCAATTATTTTTTAAAAGCTAATTAATTATAATTAAAAATTTCTTAAAATATATTCAGGTGTAATTCTTACTTACTTTTTCTTAAAAAAGTAAGAGCAAGTTATCAAATCTCAAGAGAACTAATAATTGACTTATTTTTATAAGTGAATAAATTTTGGCTTATTTAAGTTATTAATTAAAAATAAAGATTCAATTACTTTTTTATTTTTTAAATATCAGAATCGTATTATTTTTTTTCTTAAATTTTTATTGCACAAGTTCGATCATACTACAATCCTTTGGTTTTTTATCCCTCGAATAGTATTCCATTAAATATTTAATAAAATTTACTTACTTGATATTATGAATGATAGGATAGCTTATACACTAATAGGATGATATGATACTTACCAAAATGTTAACATATCTCATTTTTATAAGATACATCATCATATCATGTCATTAATGTATCAATCACATCAATAAAATAACTAATGGTGAAACTAAAATTATAGACAATTGTAATACACAAAAATATGAGTGTTAATCGATGGATTGAATTGGATGGATTTCCTTAATATTGTTATTTTATTTTGATTAAAAAAATACTAGTTAAGTTGGATCAATTTTGTGTAATTTTTTTTGAAATCCAAATTGAATCAACTAAATTATAAATAGATTGATTTGAATTGAGTCAATCGGGTTTAAACATTTAAAAATTATTTATTATTTTTTAAATATTAAATTTTTTAGAATAATAATTTATTTTTATCAAAAGCTTAGATATATGTAATGATTAAATTATGATAATATTTGATAAATAAAATGAATGGTTTTAATGTTAATATAATAATTTATTTTAGATAAAATAAATTATTATATTAACATGAGAAAACATAAATAAAATTAAAGAAAAAAATAAAAAAAATAGCAACTAAAAAAGGGAAAAAATCACGTGTGGTTAAAATTTAACAAAAAAACATTATGATGGTTTGTATTTCTTAATTTAATGAATTATTTTGGATCGATTTAGGTTCATATTACTCATATCGATGAACACTCTACATAAAAATTCAATTCATATAATTAAAACTTGAAAAATAAAAATCATATAATTATAGTATGATGAGAAACCAAAAATATAATTAATCAAAAATAAATATAAAGGTTATTACCAATCACTCTCATGATAATTCTTAATATATTTTATTTATTTATTAATAATAAAATAAACTTAATAAATTTGTACAAGTTAACTTATAAAAACTCTCTTTAAATAGTCCAACTACTTGTTACTTGTGTGGCAATTCATTGAATAATTTTTTCCATAAATTTTTAATTATACTCATAGTCTTGTTAATCAATGTTATTAAAACATTAATTAAAAAACTAGAAGGAAAAAATAACTATCAGAAAAATTATAGAAGAGTATAAAAAAAATTATAAACAATAAATTTTACGTATTTTGATAAAAGTATATCTTTAATCTTTAATTAATATTATAAGAGTATTGATTAACATTTACCATATACTTATAGTATGTTAACGGAGTCTATCATGCCTAAGCAAAACATTTTACGCACGATACAAAGATTTTTGTAGTTGTCGGAATTCATCTCTTTGAAAAAGCGATTTCCAGCGGCCCTCCCCCCTCTCCTCGCGGGGAATTGCCACGATGCTATTGTGGACGGTTAGACTATAAAATAAAATGAAAGAAAAATAAATAAAAAGAAAATTACAAAGCCTTTAATTAGATAATAAAATAACAATAGCAAAAATAACTATAATTTGCAACACATGAATTGACAATGCATTATATCATACAATAAGTATAAGGAAAAAATAAATCAGGAAAAAATTATTTAATTTGGGTTGAAGCACGCAAACGCTATCTTTAGAGAGAAAATACCTCCACTGCACGGGTAAGAAATTCTAATTGCGTTCCTCTCTCAAGATACGACAACTCGTTGGTTCCGATCGTGTGCAGTGAAAGGATCTCCGAACCTTATGAACACCAATGCTCTTACTCTCAAGAAATAAATTTTTTATAAGAGAAGAAATAAAAAATTTTGAGAGAAAGGGATGAGACTATAGCTCTATGTGTGTCTTTAGAAGATAGGACAAAGATATATATAGGCATTTATGCAACAACAAAATATGATCGTTGGAAATATGACCGTTGAAAACCAACCTATAATTGTCAAAACAAACGTAACAAACTAGTTGACTCATTAAAACAAAAATCTTAAGAAAATCTAAAATAACTATTTTATTTTATAAAATAGAATTAATATAAGTAATATATATTTATTAATTTTAAATTGTAGCACAAATATTTAGCAACATTCCCCCACATAATTTAAAATTTTAAAATATATTTTCTAAAAGATAATTTGTATAAAAATATAAGAGAAAGAGCATGTGATATTGTATTTCGGTATAAGGAACCTTCCGGATTTGAGCCTTATACCTAGTGTTTATGAACTTCCACCCGAGAAAAATGTAGTGAACTTAATTGGTCTTGAACTACATATTCTTTAACCGGACTTTAGTACACAACTCCTACAATATTAGCGTTCAATTAGGTTCTAATCAGTGATAGCGCGTTACACGGCCTTGCGCTTGTATCTTGTTTTGTAAGTGCCACTTAGAGATTAACTCATATCTCACAGTGGCGGCCCCACCACCACACTCACTAAGTGAATCCTCAAAGAGTGGGTTGTGACCCCCACCCCTACAATAATTGTCATCGGATTCATTAAGAGGTATTTTTTTCCACCAAAAATACACATATATAAATACCTTAACCTTAATATTGCCACAATTTATAATATACCTCGTCATAGGAATGAGAAACAAAATAGTTTCGCCAAATTTTATTTTGGTGTATTTTAGTCAACAAACAATTTCGTTGTTACCCGTTGAACTCCATTCATAGGATCACCAATCACACGGAGACGGGTGTCCATTGTTGTAACTAAATAATGGGCTTTAGTCTCATTCCCCTTGACGACTCAAGTACTTGTTGACGCGTCAACCCTTTTGTAAGCGGATCCGTAATATTATTTTCTGACCTAACAAAATCAAGAGAAATGACACCATGAGAAATCAAATTTCTAATAGACTTATGTCTCACTCTTAAGTGTCTTCTTTTTTCATTAAAATTTTTGCTAGTAACTTTAGATATAACAACTTGACTATCACAATGCATTGGAATTAGAGGTATAGGCTTATTCAACAATGACAAATCACATAACAAATTTTTAAGAAAATCAGCCTCACTAGTAGCAGTATCTAAAGCAATAATTTCTACCTCCATAGTAGAACGTGAAATAATAATTTGTTTAGCAGATTTCCATGATATTGCACCACTAGCTAAAGTAAAAACATAACCACTTGTTGATTTTGTTTCATCAAAATCAGAAATTCAATTAGCATCACTAAACCCATCAATTACTGCAGGAAAACATGTATAATGAATGCCATAATTGATGGTTCCTCTTAAGTATCTAAAAACTATTTTTAATGCAATCCAATGAGAATGATTAGGATTATTAGTATACCTTCCTAATCTACCAACTGCATATGCAATGTCAGGCCTAGAGAAGCTTGTTAAATGCAACAAAGAACCGATAATTTGAGAATATTTATGGGAAAAAATTTCTTTTCTCAAATTTTTCTTTAGCTTGATGGATGAGTCATAAGGAGTAGAAACAAGTTTCACATCAAAATAATTAAACTTCTTCAATAACTTTTCAACATAGTGTGATTGGGTTAAAATCATGCCATCATTTTTTTTATAAGCTTAATACCCAAAATCACATCTACAGGACCAAGGTCCTTCATATCAAAATTTTTAGACAAGAAAGACTTGACATCATTTATGAATTGCATATTACTACCAAATATCAATAAGTCATCCACATACAAACATAAAATGATACATCCATTATCATCAAATTGTTTCACATACACACATTTATCACTATTATTGATTTGAAAACCATATGAAATAACAACTTGATCAAATTTTTCGTGCCATTGCTTTGGAGCTTATTTCAAATCATAAAAAGATTTAACAAGTTTGCAAACTTTCTTTTCCTTCCCTGGTTCTACAAAGCCTTCAGGTTGGCTCATATAAATTTCTTCTTCTAATTCACCATTTAAAAAGACAGTTTTTATATCCATTTGATGAATTTCTAAATTAAAAACACAAGCAAGTGCAATTAAGACCCTAATGATAGTAACTTTAGAAACAGGAGAATATGTATCAAAGAAATCTATACCTTTTATTTGTTTACACCCAATTACAATAAGTCTTGCCTTAAATTTTTCTATAGATCCATCAGTTTTTAATTTCTTTCGGAAAACCCACTCACAACCTATACTTTTACAATCAGGGGGAAGATCTGTAAGAAACCAAGTTTTATTATTTTTAAGAGAACTCATTTCATCATTTATAGCTTTTTTCCAAAAAGGTGCGTCAATAGACCTCATGGCCTCACCATAAGTTTTAGGATCATCAAGCAAAAAAGAGCGAAAATTTAGAACCAAAATCCTTAACTTTTTTAGATCTTTTACTCCTCCTAGGTTCAAACACAATGTCCTTATTAGTATTACTACAAGAAGACAAATTAGAATAAGAAGTATCACAAATAAATTTAGACAATTTATTTTTCAAAGGAAAAATATTTTCAAAGAAAGTAGCATTTCTAGATTCCATAATAGTACCATTAGAAATTTCAGACACTTCTGAATTAACTACCAAAAATCTATAAGTAGTACTATGCATAGAGTATCCAACAAAAACACAATCAACAGTTTTTGGATCCAATTTTCCTTTTCTTATTAATGAGAATGTTTACCTTTGCTAGACATCCCCACACTTTAAGATATTTCAAGTTTGGTTCTCTTTTTCTCCATAGCTCATAAATTGTTTTTTCAAAATTTTTATAAGGCACGCTATTAAGAATATGACATGCAGAATACAAAGCTTCACCCCACATATTACTTGGTAAACCAG
Source organism: Glycine max (assembly GCF_000004515.6). Lineage (NCBI taxonomy): Eukaryota > Viridiplantae > Streptophyta > Magnoliopsida > Fabales > Fabaceae > Glycine > Glycine max. The sequence continues at coordinate 2,815,956 of NC_038254.2, forward strand.
AACTTACAAGCATAACATTCACCATATCAAGCAATGTATGATTCTTTCTTTCTACAATATCATTAGATTGAGGAGCATAAGGAGGTGTCACTTCATGAATAATACCATGCATTAATACTTATTAAATTTTTTCTAATATCAGAAATATGATAGACATCATCTAAAACAATAAAGTTTCTTGAAGATAGCTCTAGCTTCACTTGACCTTCTCCTAACACATGTGTCATACTCCCATTCCCTATGCTCACAGTACGTGTGCTTGATTCCTGATATAAAGAAAATAATTTTTTATCAGCACACACATGAACATTAGCCCCGGAGTCTATAAACCAATCATTTGAGTTAAAAACACAACTTAACTCAGGGTTAGTGACATGGTACCTGTCAGATGGGGAATCAGAGGCAGCACTGGTGGTAACAACATTAGCCTGAGGTTTAGGGAAAGACATAGGTTGGCGATGACGTTGAAAACAATTCTTAGCCAAATGATTAACTCGCCCACAAACAAAGCAAAAAATTTCATTCCCCAAATTTTTATCCTTAGGCTTATTGTTGTTATTAAAAGCATTGTTCTTATTTTTAGAAAAGGAAGGCTTTCTACCAAATTTATTTTTGTTAAACCCATGCCTTTTGAAGGACTTAGAGAAAGGTTTGCTAGAGCTCTCAACAAGATAGGCCTTAGAGTGAGAATCAGATTTTTGCAAGTGTTTTTGAGATGAACGATGTTTATCCTCAATGTGGAGACAGACAAGCAAATCATCAAAGGTAAAACTTTCATATTTATGTTTCAGGCTTCAAGCAAAATCAGTCCACGAAGAAGGCAATTTTGAAATCATGAAAGCCACAAGCATAATGTCAGGCAAAACGATTCCTTTCAATTTCATGTCATAAACAATGTTTTCAAATTCATGGATCTGATCTGAAATAGATTTTTCATCAATTATTTGAAACTCAATCATTTTTTCACAAGAGTAACGACTTAAACTTTTGTTAGTAGATCCATATTTCAATTCAAGTGATTCCCATAACTTAACAGAAGTTTTGGTATGACAAAAAATCTTATATATGTTATCAGCCAAAACACTTAAAATGCATCCATGACATAAAATATCTTTATCAGAAACATCATGCTTAATGGTTGCATCAGTTTAAACTATATCAATAGAGGAAGTTGAAGTTTTTATTTCTCTTTTAGAAATCACAGAGTATAAATCCAATTCAATAAGCCATAATTTCATTTGTTGTTGCCAACATAAAAAAATTTCACCCGTAAATTTTTCAAGCTTATTGGAAAGGGACTTAATCATATCCATGACAGACATTTTGATAAAATAGAATGCTACTGCAGAAAAGACTATGCAAGATGAAAGTGAAAAATACTTTTCTCTCTAAAACTGTTAGAATATAGAATAAAATGAAAGAAAAATAAATAAGAAAATTTTTGCAAAGCCTTTAATTAAATAACAATAGCAAAAATAACTATAATTTGCAACACATGAATTGACAATGCATTAAATCATACAATACGCAGAAGGAAAAAATAAATCAGAGAAAAAATTATTTAGCTTGAGTTGAAGCGCGCAAACACTATCTTTAGAGAGAAAATACCCCATTGCACGAGTAAGAAATTCTGATTGTACTCCTCTTTCAAGATACGACAACCAATTGATTCCGATCGTGTGCAGCGAAAAAATCCCTGAACCTTATAAATACCAATGCTCTTACTCTCAAGAAATAAAATTTTTTATACGAGAATAAATAAAATTTTTTGGAAGAAAGGGATGAGCCTCTAGCTCTGTGTATCTTTAGAAAAGATGACATATATATATATATATTAACCTACAGTTATTAAAACAAATATAACAAACTAGTTAAGAAAATTTAAAATAACTATTTTATTTTATAAAATAGAATTAATATAAATAATATATATTTATAAATTTTAAATTATAACACTAATATTTACGAACGACCACCACGTTGCAACGTGCTGCATCGACACCTCCACATACTTTTCGGAACAGTAAAGCGGGGCCTCTATCGTGCTGTCACCGACAAGGACTCCACCGTCACCGGCAAAATGAAAAAATGCAAGCGCGAGAGGGAAGGATTCACGCTAGCGCCGTCGTTGTTTCATGTGTTTGGCTACCATGGGGGAGAAGCAGGTGTTCGATTTCAAAGGAATGCTCAAGGCCGTGTAGAGGAACAGGGGAAAGGAAAGGAGGAGAAAAAGAAAAGAAAAAGGTAAAATAAAAAAGAAGAAAAAAAATAAAAAACAAACTTACGTACCGTGCGTAAAATGTTTTACTTACATTATGTAGATTCCGTCTATGTTTCGATAGCAAGTAAAAATCGTTTCTAATCCATAAAATCACGATAACAATATAAAAAAGCTGAAAAAACATTTGTTATTTTATGCTGACGGTAATTTTTTAATCAATTATACTATTAAGTGAATCTAAACCAAACACAAACCCCCATTAATCATCCTTCATCAGTTTCTCAACTAATTCCCCTGCGAGACGCGTTAGCGCGACCCTAGAAAGTAGAAATTTTCTTGGCGGTGATGTTTCAGACATTGGCATTCGTTACTTTTGTCGCGGTATGCAGACACTGATGTGTCCCACCCCTGGTCGTGCCGCCCTCACCACAACTTTTTTATTCCATTTTTCTCCATATACATTTTTCTAAGTTTTGAATTCTAATTGCATTACATATTTGAAATACACATATTATCATCCTTATAATTATGTTAACCCGAATAAAATTGTCTTCTTCCATATATAAAAAAAGAAAGTTTACATTTTAGAAAATGTCCCGGGTATGTTAATTTCATAATGAATTAAAAACAATATAAGTATCACTTTTAATTTTGAAGCATACAGTATAGGGTTTCATTAATAAGTGTTCTTAAACAATGGTTAGTATTTGTCTTTTGTATATTATACTTTATTGTTGGTAATTCATTTTTCGCATCAAGAAACAGACGGTGTTAAAATTATAAGATCATAAATAAATGAGCCTGTAGATAATTAGTGAATGGTCTTAAATTCTCCATTCATCAACGTTACGCATAAATAAATAATTTCAGAAAAAAAAATTAAGGACATGGCAATAGGATAAAATTGTCTTTTCGAATTTTGATTAATCTTTTGCTCAAAAGATAGAAGTCTAACTTTCGCGAAAGTCCTCCCACGAGGAGCTCGGGCAAGGCATTGTCTCTTACGTTACCTTCTACCATACACAACCTCACCAACACTAGTATTAAGTGCTTGTTTGATTTTCGGTGTACTAGTATATGATAAATTTCACTTAACACATGTTTTATTAGTGTGCACTTATGTTGTCTTTGAGTTGAAGGACTATGTATTCTCTTATTATTTTATACTTTTCTATAAATATTTTTTATTTCTTTAATTAATAGTACTATTCTGAAGGCATTATCAGTTAACGGTTGACGAAATTTTATGTACTAACGTTCTGATGTTAAAGGGTAAGTACGATCCTTTTAAAATTAACTACAAAATTTTTTCCGGCAATATATATATATACTTCCTTTATCTAGAATTTTTTTTATCTTTAGATAAATTTAAATATAATATTAATTATTTTTTGATTTATATATGTTATAATAGTAATGATAGACAATAAAAATTATAAATAAATTAATAATAATATAAGATTAATTTTATAAAAATATATTTTTAATCTATTTATTATTATTTTTAATTTGTATAAAATAATTTAAGATAAAAATAGGACAAGGATGAAGGATCTATTTGTTGTGATGTAAATCTAAAAGCTGCGACTATTGGGGAAACGCAAGAGTGAATCCATTTGACAAAATAGCAGGAGCCCGTTGAAGCCCCACCCCACGCGTCGCTCGAGCCACGATGATACAGAGTACTTTTAGTAGTCTTCTACCACTGACCAACCAACTAACCAACCAAGCAAGTACGAGGGCATAAAGGTAATTTCATCCTACGAAACTCAAAACTCTTTTTTCTGGCTTCTCTCTCTAGGAAGCTGGGGTGAGTGAGTGAGTAGGTGACACAACACCAACAAGTGGATGGAGCTCTGTTTGCTTGGGAAGTTGAAAACTTTGAACACAGTACAAGAACCGCTTACCAGGGAAACAACCCAATACCACTCCCACCATTAACAATACACAGATAACCCATTTATTGCTAACATCATCATCTTTCCGTCCATAAAATAAAACACACACACTGGGCCTCACTCTCAAGGTACTTCCCCACTGTTCCCATTTTATGCCCGTACTAGTCTGACCCTTTTAGTGGCATAGATTGAGGTACAATTACAAAAGCATATTACCCGTATCGTATCCTTTCTGCTACAACCACCCCGAAACACACTGCGTTTTTTTTGTGTCAAACTTCAACCGGGGCTTTCTTACTTCTCTTCTCTTCAACTTTTTAGTGTTTTTTTTTTTTTTTTCTCGTGTCGGGTCCTTGAGCTTCTATTTGTTTATTTATTTCCGGCAGCGAGTTGAGTTAATTTTCGTGTCATAGTCTCAATTAGGTGGATGTGACTTGTGTGGTTAGGGTTTACATGCAAAAACGCATGTGCTTCGTGTCTAATTCATCCTGAAACAAGGTTTTGGGACAGAGATCTGAATATTTCAAGCTATCTATTTTGTTTCTCTATCTAGAAGGTTTTGAGAAATCAAAGATGGCGAATAGATGGTGGGCTGGGAATGTGGGAATGATAAGAGAGCAAGAGTTGATGGAAAACAGCAACAACAACAACAACAACAACAACGCTACTACTACTACACCGACGAATAGCAGCAACAGCAACACTAACGCGAACACCAACACCAACACGACCGAGGAAGAGGTGAGCAGGGATAACGGAGAGGACCAGAACCAAAACCTCGGCAGCCACGAAGGGTCGGAGCCCGGAAGCAGCGGTCGGAGGCCACGTGGCAGGCCAGCGGGGTCCAAGAACAAGCCCAAGCCGCCCATAGTCATAACTAAGGAAAGCCCCAACGCGCTCCGAAGCCACGTCCTGGAAATCGCCTCCGGCAGCGATGTCGCCGAGAGCATCGCCGCCTTCGCCAACCGCCGCCACCGTGGCGTGTCGGTCCTCAGCGGGAGTGGCATTGTAGCCAACGTCACTCTCCGCCAGCCCGCCGCCCCCGCCGGCGTCATAACCCTCCACGGGAGGTTCGAGATACTCTCCCTCTCGGGTGCCTTTTTGCCGTCCCCCTCGCCGTCCGGCGCCACCGGACTGACCGTCTACCTAGCCGGCGGGCAGGGGCAGGTTGTCGGCGGCAACGTGGCGGGCTCTCTCGTCGCCTCCGGACCGGTGATGGTGATCGCCGCCACTTTCGCTAATGCCACTTATGAGAGGTTGCCTCTGGAGGATGATCAAGGTGAGGAGGAAATGCAAGTGCAGCAGCAGCAGCAGCAGCAGCAACAGCAGCAGCAGCAGCAGCAGCAACAACAATCTCAAGGTTTGGGGGAACAGGTTTCAATGCCTATGTATAATTTGCCTCCTAATTTGCTACACAATGGTCAGAACATGCCTCATGATGTGTTCTGGGGAGCTCCACCTCGCCCTCCTCCTTCCTTCTGATCACCCTTGCCAATATGATCATGTCTTTAATCTCTCACTGACTTGCGAATTAAGTACTATGTTAATTAATTTCTCACGGTTTTTCTTGCAAGCATAGCTAGCTAGCTAGCAAGGTTAGTTATTAGGATGGTTTTGTTAATTTGTGCTTCTTAGAGACTCGAGTCAAGTAGATGATGTTCTTATCTTTAATATACTTTGTAGTACTACTGGTTTGTTTATTGTTTTTTTTTCTTTTTCTGTCTAATCAATCTGCTTGTTTTGGTGGAAGAGTTGGATTATGATTATGTGTAGGTATTTAATAAGGATGGAGTTTGAAATGGTCCGGGAATAAGAATGGAGCTGTGGTGCTGGAATCTGTGGTAAGCTTCCATGTAGTAACATTTAGTACTTCATTGAGTTGAGGAAATTGCTGGAAAGTTTTAGCGTGAGAAAAAAAATGGCATTAATTGGACAGTTTTCGCATTGAATATTTTTGCACGTGGTACATTGATATGGAACAATAACTTTTTTCTTCAAGAGAGGGGAAGGGGTGATGGTGATACGGTCGGTTCATCTCCCTTTCCCTGAATGAATCACTGATCATGCTGTTTTGGACTTTAGAGTAGACCATACTGCTTAAACTCGAGTCAACATTATTTTGCGTCATCTAGGTGGTGTCAAAAAAGGTTGTCTGGGTGTAGTTCCCCCCCTTGTTTTAGATTTCTAGGTTTTGCTTTTTAGTATTTTTTAGGAATAAAACCTGCATCTGTTAAATTTGGACCCCATAGTGGATATTATTGTTTATGGTCTTGGCCTTTTGGTTTGTGTCACTCTTGCTTAGAAACTCGTCTAGCTAGCCAACATGCATCTTTTTATCAATTTTTAAGTTAGATAATAGGTATCGATGGACATGAAGTATGGGAGGGGTAGCATAATTGTGTCCACTGTATTTTTAATTGTTTGATATTGGATCTAGGGTGGTCGACATCTTGGACTCCTGAGGTATTCATACCTTGGTTTGCTTGCTTTCTTGTTCAATTCATTCATCAATTTTGACACTTTATATTCTCCTTTTCATTTGTTTTGGATGATATTGAATGTGAGAAATTTTAACGTGACTTCTTTGTTCTTGCATATTTCATCTGTGGTTGAAATCCACGTGCATTAACACTTTCACTATAAAATAATGTCATATATGATATATTAATGAAAAAATATTAGTCATTAGCTTTGCTAGCTTCCATTGGTATAGTTTTTGTTTCACAAAAAGTAAATTATTAATATAAACATTAGAGAAATGTTATTTGTACGACTAATTTTATAACTAAGAGAGAAAAGAGAGAAGTATGAGATCTAATAAATGATGCAATGGGGAAAGATAGAGACAAAAAATATTGTTATGAGTTATTGTTAAATAATACATCTCTAAACATTAATTGCAGCTAGGTCATACTAACAGATAGTTTAATTTTTATCAGATAAATCTGGTACCAAGATATACAAACCTAACAAATAATCTCTCAATTCCAAAATAATAGTCTTTTAAGGTTGTGGCATACAAAATATTCAATTGATACAAATGCAAATGCAGACAAAAATATCTTCAATCTTTCTACTACTCTTGTCATAAATTGTCCTACATCCACCAATAATAGATACATTTTACTATCCACCAACTTATTTTTATGGTTCATCTCTCTTTTCAATGCAAGTATTAATTTATCTTTTAATCATATCTAGGGGTATTGTTGAAAAAAAAGAAGCTTAAAAGTGCTAAAAGGACTATTATTTTGGAACAAAAACAAAAGACTAAAAAAGACTAATTATTTTGGAATGGAGTAACCTTTTTTTCCTTGTTAGTATATGATATTTTTGTCGTGCTCTGAAATAGTTGAAGCAAAGGAACATTTGTATTGACTGTGACAATTGCAATTTTTCTGTGATGCTGTTCACAAGGCCTCTCGTTTGCTTCTAAATGGTGTTATTCCATCATTATTACCTTATGGTATCTTAATTTAATTCTTGTAATTGTATGCCTATGACCGTTCCTTGATGAGCATGAGATATCAGTAATATTTAGCCAAGATTAAAATTTTATCGGTGTATAGCATGTATCCTAGCCTCCTTGGTTTTTGTTGTAGCCTTGTGGGCCTAGGGCATCAAAGTGATAAGGGAAACAGAGAAGGATACCCATATTTCTTGAAATTGAAAATTCAAGAATGTAATTTAGCAATTTTAGTCGGGTTAAGTTTGTATAATATGATCAAATAAAACCCTAGGCCACTTAATAAAAACAGTTCAGATGACAGCCTGGTTTTTCACTGAAGAGGAAAACTATATGTTCAAATACTTCCTCCCTTGGCTAAACAAAATTTAGCAAATATATGTCTGTGGTGAAAGCTAAATTTAGGACACTGATTTGTTGTATTGCATACAGTTACACACCATACAAAGCATTGTGTTAACATTTAGTAAATTGATGTAGGAGATTCACTGCTTGGGGAAACCATTAGATATAAACAATTTTCTATCAAAATTGTAAGTTTATCTACTAGCTTTTAATTTTATCTACACGATTTTCAGATGCAAGTGACTATAAATTTTGGGTTGAGGGGGATAATAACACCCATATAATCCCAGTGGAACAATACACATACACACATAATATACGTGTAGCATTAAGAAAATAAAACAAAATAACTGCCCCCCACATTAGCCAATATAAAGGTCCCTGACTATGGATCAACTGCGAAATTGCGTTCCATTTTATCAATGGAAATGTGTATTTGTAGTTTGTAATAAAAGCTGGCCAAGGAAGAGATTACAATGATGAAAATAACGATTTTACTAAAAAGAAGTTCAGTTTTAATTATTGCATATATTTGAGCTTGTAGTATCTTATGTTTTCTGTATTCACCAAAAAAGAAATCTTATGTTTTCTGCTTGAATGCAGCATATGCTGTCGTAATATGTGCTTTTCTTTGTCTCTGATTTACACAACTTGCTTGTCATTGTTGTTAAATAATTTATAATTTATTCTAATAGTAGATTTACACTGTTACAAATAGGATTGTGGTCGAAGTAAGTTATCCACATTTAAACTGAAGTTTATTTTATAGCCTTCCTTGTAACAAATAATAAATAAATAATACTAGTACTACCAATTAAGTTCAAGTAGTGTCTGGGTTCAATCCATGGATTGACCATTTGATGCACACAAGCTTGACACTCGTCCCTGGGGTGGCAACCCTTAAAATGAAACACCTGGCATGACATGCTAGAAAACTGGAGATAAGATAATGACTGTGACAGAATAGTGAGAGCTTGCCCTCTTGCCGAATCAAACACCTGGGCTTGTAGAAAACTTGAGATAATGCCTCTGACAAAAGATTTTCGTTTTTTGAATGAATTAATGTAGATTATTTTATAAAGCAATTAAAGTTTTTATGATTAAAATTGTACATTTAATCCATTAAAACTTGTTTATACGAATTGATCGTGTCAATTGTTTCGATAGTTCGTACTATGTACTAGTAGTATCTAAAAAAAAAAAACTAGTAGTATCTAAATCATGCAAGTCATCATTGGGAATTGAATTACTGTTAACAGTTTTTTTTGTGATATAAGTCCTAATAAAATGGAAATGATTAGGATTAAAAGATGAAAGAGAAATGAAAAAAAGAGGAAAAGTAAAAAATAATAATAAATATTAAGTGATGCGGAAAAAACATGATAAATGAAATAGAGATATTTAAAGAAAATGAAATGCAAATAAGATAAAAAAGAAAGTGAACAATTATTTTATCAAAATGTGTGATTTTAACTTTATATATGTTTTGTTTATGTAAGCAAATTAATATTTATTATCATGGCGTTTAGTTGCTTTGGTTAGTTGTGTGTGATTGAGAAAAAAACTCAGATGATCAATCAAAATACTGATGCTTATGGAGTGTGTTTGTAACTACATATGAATCAATTGAGAAGTTTTACACTTATTGAGCTTTGCATTTTAAGTTTGTAGAGACTTATGAAATAATACTTTGGGTTGGTAGAACCTAGTTACAAAGTTTAAAATATGGAATCGAAAATTTGTGGAGGTGAAAATATTAACTGTGACTTTCAGTGGTGAGAGTATTGGATGTAGAATCCGTAGAGGTGTGAATATTAGATGTAGAAATTGAGAGGAGATAGTACGGTGTAGATCTACAAAGGTGAGAACATTGAATGATGTGCGGCTAATACAAGTGTGAAATCCTATAAAGGCTTAAGGATAAAGAATTCCTATAATGACTCACATTGCATTTGAGAAATTCTTTTATAATATTTTATTTGTTGCATTAACTCCTTGTCATCACACACCATGGCTTTTAACCCATATGATTTATACAATGACCTAAAGTTATATTGCGATCATATGTAAATAAATGATTTATCTAATACAAGAATATAAGTTTGATTTTTCTTTTGTGTAAAATTTTCTGGCTTAGTCATAACTATGTATTATAAATAAGATTAGTTTCTGATTCAGTTGAAATAAATTCGTTCTCTTACTTAGGACAAAAAAAGATGTCATGTAGTTCTAATAAATTCAAATAAATTATATATATTTTTATTGTTGTTATAAATGAAAATAACTAACATTTAGTTTTTTTTAATATTTTTTTGTGTTGGTGATCAAATTTAATACAAGATTGACGAGCCATGACATCTACTGGGAATTGAAATTGTCATAGACAGTTGCACTAACAACATTTCTAAATATGCTCATATTTTTTTTGTATAATAGCTTGTATGGACATGCGGGTAACTTCACTCGCAAAGCCTGTAACTCGCGAAGCTCGTTTTGCAAAGTTTATATTTCAAATGAGTTCATTTTTTTTGTGAGTCCGTACCTGACTAGCCCATGAGTTTAGCGGGCCTGTCCATTCGAAAAAAAATTAAATAATAGAAAATTAAATTAAAATGTAAATTTTGACTCATTTTAAATTATTTTAAAAATTAAATATGAATTTTCTAATAAAAAATTTATTCATCCAAAATGATAACATAATTTGCATCTTAACCTAAAAAATATTTTTCTACATCATATTTACTTCAATTCTATACCAACTAATATTGTGTATAAAATACTTAAATTCTATATTTTTAAAATCTTATTTTTACAGTTTACATCCCTTATTTATGAGTATTAACTTTTTTATATTAAAAAGTTCACAATTTAAATGAATCAAAATATCAAAACCGGTATATTGTGACCCAAACCCAGATGCCCAATTCTAGGTGAATTAGATGATACATGATAGAGTATTTTGTAAATTGGTAAAAGGATGTTGTTCGAATATGATACATGTACCACAATTCTTACAACAATTTATGCAACATCATTTTATTTGTCTATCTCTATCATATCATTTATTATATTTCAATTTTTTTTTTCTCTCCTCTCATTTTTCTCCCTTTTTCACTCATTTGTTTTAAAAGTTATCGTACAAGTATTATTTTTCTATAAAAAAATTGGAATCATGTTCAAATATTATATAGATAATAACATTTTATATAATTAAAATATAAAAAAAGGTTTTGTATTCAAATGATGGCATCAAAGGATTATGTTCAAATATTATATGGATAATAACATTTTATATAATTCAAATATAATATATAATTAATATTTTATATAATTATATACAATATTGTACACTATGGTTGTCTATTTTTTTTATTATTTATTTATTATGAATGTAGCATTAATAAATTTGTTTGTTTATGGTATTTATTTTATTATATAATATATATTTATTTATGCATATTTTGTTTCTTGTATATGATATTATATTATATTATGTTTTTTATTTGATATGTTTATAAAATTTATATTTTATATGGATTTATTATTTTATTTATCTAATCATGGTTTTTTCAACTTAAGCTTTTTGTTTTTTATTTTTTAAAAAAGTTTTGACATGTACCTGTAATATAATATCCATGTAGGAGGCTTTTTTAACAACTGTATCCCATATAACATATCATGTGAGAATCTATAGTCCACTTTATAAGAATGTGTGAGGTCAGGTGGATTAACATTTAACAATTTTCCTATTTTCCCATGCATAAAAAAAAAACATTTATCAATTTTTCCACGTAGTCCATTTTTTTTAAAAAAAGTAATGCGACATGTGAAATTGCCATATAATGATTTTGATAGGATGTCTTAAAACAGTCTCATTTTAATAAAATATTTTAAAATAATATCATTTAATTATTATTTCTAATTTTGCCTCAATTTTATCAATCAGTTAAAGAAGTCACGAGATTTTCATATATCTATTTTATTTCAATATTTAAATTGAAACTTTCAATTGATTTTTTTATTGTCATTCATTCTGTAACCAATAAAATTCTTTGAATTTTTTGAGATTGATTTCTCGTATGTTAAATTATAATATGACAACATTATATTTAATTTTTCTTAATTACAAAGTTTTCAATAACAAAATTGGATCGAAAGAAAATGTCATCATATAGTAACTTTTTTTAAAGATGACACATAATAACTTGCACTTTAAAAAAAGACTTGCACTTTGCAGATCAAGGACATAAATTAATTTTTAGCATATGTCTGAATACGCGTTATCAAAAAATAAATCAAACGTCTAATGCAAAAGTCACTCTCACAACTCACAAGTTTCTGTGTCTTTTGGGAAGTTGATGTTAAAATGAGAGAATGAACCGATATATATATATATATATATATATATATATATATATATATATATATATATATATATATATATATATATATATATATATATATATATATATATATATATATATATATATATATATATATATATATATCAATTGCGATGTTAAGATTATTATTGAAGTAGACACATGACAAGATAGAAAAAATTTACTTATAAAAGAAAATAATAACATGCAAATGAATTATCTCAGTCAAGTAAAAATTTTAATTTATTATTTTTTTGAAAGGCAAAAATTTAAATTTATTATATAAGAATGAATCTTATACTTTATATAACTATAGAAGATAAAGTTATATTGAGATATTTTAACTCATTAGTTATCAATTTAACGATTTCAACTTTTTATAAACCACAGGCAATTTGATAGAAACGTTAAAACTTTAAAAAGAAAATCCAAACTGTACTTACAGTTCCCACAGGGCCAATTCTACCTAGAGTTTTAGTGAAGAGCCAATTCTAATTTTTTTTCCTCCTATAAAATCAAATACACACATTTTTAATAAAAGTTTTTTTTTAAATCTAGATTACAAAAGAGATTCTGAATTAAAAATATTAAAAGTCACTTTTCACTGCGTTTAAAAGTCATACAATTGGCTGTAAAAAAAAACAGTCATACAATTATTACATTGCACCAAATATACATCTTATTATTATCTGATATGAATTAAATATTATACATGATTAAAGTCTATTTTGCTCTTATCTTATTTATCATATATTATTATTTGATTTATTATCTTTCTTTAAAAAAATCTCATTCTTATTTTATTTTATCATGTTCTTATTTTGTTGTCGACTCCTCTCTTATTTTAACAAGTTTTTCATAGATAATAATTTTTTTCATAAATAAAAGTTAACGATACTTGAAAATACTTCTCAAACTAACACTAGTTTTTACTTTTTTTTTTATTTAAAAATATCTTAGTAATTTACAGCTTCGAGTTTCACAAAGAAACAAGTGTGTTTATATATAGGCTTCTTTTATGAACTTTGGATTACGCATCCGATTCGGCTAAAAAAGGTAAGCATCGGCAGACAAAGAAATCGTCGATAAAACAGAGAAAATATAAAAATAGCGCCAACGCAACCAATAGTTAAATTGAAAGGGTGAAAACTTTTAATATTTTTACTCGTTTGATTTGAAGGGAGAGAAAGAGAGTACTAAGTGGCTAGTAGGGTTTTATTGTGTGCCACACCAAAACCCTCTCTTCGTTTTACGTCACTTCCACACTCACTCTGTTTTGTTCTGCTACTCTTCGATTCTACTTCTTCTACTTGATTCCCACATTTCTTATTTTGCGTAGTGAATATTTTTTTCTTCTTCTTTTTTTAGAGCTTTCCCACACTTGATCGAGGATATGGCGACTGCGACGGAATTTGGGGTATCGCAATTCTTGAAGGTTTGATTTTAATTCCTCTCTTGGAATTAACCTCATATGCTGCACCCCTTTTGTTAATTTATTAATTGTTGTTCTTGTTGGGGGAAAAAGGTTCATGCTTTGATGCTGCAGTGACATGTTTCGATGCATCTTTGCTTATTGGTTTTTGTGATTTTGGTTTCAGGGTACCTCCAGGCAAACTCTGTTTTTGAAGAAGAAGCCTCAGAGGCAGAAAAGTCGCATGCTTTGGGGTGCACTCTGGAATCGGAATTGGGGTCTGGGATCAACTCGCAGAGCTTTGCCTTTAAGGTGTCAGACTCAGGAAAATCCCAGAGCTGTGGTTTCTGGTGGCGTAAGCAGTTCTGTAGAGGAGCAACCTGCCTTGTTTGAGAAGCCCGCTTCCGAAGTTGTTCATTTGTACCGTGTCCCGTTTATGCAAGAAAGTGCAGCTGCTGAGCTTTTGAAGGAGGCTCAAGTGAAAATCTCCAGTCAGATCGTGGAAATACTAACGGAGCAGTGCTATAATGTTGGCCTTAGTTCGCAACTTTCCGGTGGAAAATTTTCAGTTCTTGGATGGCTTCTTCAAGAAACATTCGAGCCTGAGAATCTGGGAACTGAGAGCTTTCTTGAGAAGAAGAGGAAGGAGGGTCTGATTCCAGTTATTGTTGAAGTTGGCCCCAGGTTGTCATTCACCACAGCATGGTCTACTAATGCTGTTGCAATTTGCCAGGCCTGTGGTTTGACAGAAGTTAACCGTTTGGAACGGTCCAGGAGGTACTTGTTGTTCACCACCACTGAACTGCAAGATTATCAAATCAATGATTTTGCATCTATGGTGCATGATAGGATGACTGAATGTGTTTATATTCAGAAACTAACATCCTTTGAGACCAGTGTTGTTCCGGAGGAGATTCATTATATACCTGTCATGGAGAGGGGACGAAAGGCATTAGAAGAGATTAATTTGGAGATGGGTTTTGCCTTTGATGACCAGGATTTAGAATACTACACCAAACTTTTCAGAGAAGACATTAAGCGCAACCCGACAAATGTGGAATTGTTTGATATAGCACAGTCCAACAGTGAGCACAGCAGACACTGGTTTTTTACTGGAAAGATTTTCATTGATGGACAGCCCGTGAATAGAACTCTCATGCAGATTGTGAAAAGTACTCTGCAGGCAAACCCAAATAACTCAGTTATTGGCTTCAAGGATAACTCTAGTGCAATCAGGGGTTTCCCAGTGAAGCAGCTCCGACCAGTTCAGCCTGGTTCAGCATGTCCATTAGAAGTTGCAGTCCATGAGTTAGATATCTTGTTTACAGCTGAAACACATAATTTTCCATGCGCAGTGGCACCTTATCCTGGTGCAGAGACGGGTGCAGGAGGTCGCATTAGGGATACACACGCTACCGGAAGGGGGTCCTTTGTCCAGGCAGCTACAGCTGGTTATTGCGTTGGGAATCTCAACACACCGGGCTTTTATGCTCCATGGGAAGATCCCTCCTTTACTTATCCATCAAATTTGGCACCACCTTTACAGATTCTGATAGATTCTAGTAATGGTGCATCTGACTATGGGAACAAATTTGGAGAGCCATTGATCCAGGGTTTCTGTAGAACTTTCGGAATGAGACTTCCTGGTGGGGAGAGGCGAGAATGGTTGAAGCCAATCATGTTCAGCGCAGGCATAGGACAGATTGACCACCTTCATATATCAAAGGGAGAGCCTGACATTGGGATGCTGGTTGTTAAGATTGGAGGCCCGGCTTATCGTATTGGTATGGGAGGTGGGGCAGCCTCAAGCATGGTGAGTGGGCAGAATGATGCAGAGCTTGATTTCAATGCTGTGCAACGTGGGGATGCTGAGATGGCTCAAAAACTATATCGTCTTGTGCGTGCTTGTATTGAGATGGGGGATAAAAACCCAATTATCAGCATTCATGATCAGGGAGCTGGTGGGAACTGCAATGTTGTAAAGGAAATTATATATCCGAAGGGTGCTGAGATAGATGTCCGAGCAATTGTGGTTGGTGATCATACAATGTCTGTTCTAGAAATTTGGGGTGCAGAGTATCAGGAGCAGGATGCAATCTTAGTGAAGCCTGAAAGCCGTGATCTCCTAGAATCAATCTGTAACAGGGAAAAAGTTTCAATGGCTGTTATTGGAACTATCAGTGGAGATGGACGTGTTGTTTTAGTTGACAGTGTAGCAGCTCAGAAGTCTATTTCAAATGGACTCCCTCCACCTCCCCCTGCTGTGGATCTTGAACTGGAGAAAGTCCTTGGTGACATGCCTAAGAAAACTTTTAAGTTTAATCGGGTTGTTTATGAGCGGGAGCCACTTGATATTGTCCCTGGGATTGAAGTGATAGATTCTCTGAAGAGGGTATTGAGTTTACCGTCTGTTTGTTCAAAGCGCTTCTTGACAACAAAAGTTGACAGGTGTGTTACTGGTCTAGTGGCACAACAGCAAACTGTTGGCCCTTTGCAGATTCCCATTGCTGATGTTGCTGTTACAGCTCAAACTTTTGCTGATGTGACTGGAGGTGCTTGTGCCATTGGAGAACAACCAATCAAAGGTTTGTTAGACCCCAAAGCAATGGCTCGGTTGGCTGTTGGAGAAGCACTAACAAATCTTGTATGGGCGAAGGTCACTTCCCTTTCTGATGTCAAGGCTAGTGGTAACTGGATGTATGCTGCCAAGCTTGATGGGGAAGGAGCTGACATGTATGATGCTGCTATATCTCTATCTGAAGCAATGATTGAACTTGGCATTGCTATTGATGGAGGGAAAGACAGTCTTTCTATGGCAGCCCACGCCGAGAGTGAAGTTGTCAAGGCTCCAGGAAATCTTGTCATCAGTGTTTATGTTACTTGTCCTGATATAACAAAAACAGTGACGCCAGATTTAAAACTCAAGGATGATGGTATTTTGCTTCATATTGATTTGTCAAAAGGTAAGAGGCGGTTAGGTGGATCTGCTCTTGCCCAGGCGTTTGACCAAGTTGGGAATGAGTGTCCTGATCTTGATGATGTTCCTTACCTTAAAAAGGTCTTTGAAGGTGTTCAAGACCTTCTTTCTGATGAACTGATATCTGCTGGTCATGACATCAGTGATGGTGGGCTGCTAGTTTGTGCCTTAGAGATGGCATTTGCTGGTAATTGTGGACTTAGTTTGGACTTTGCATCGCAAGGTAACAGCCTTTTCCAAACACTCTATGCTGAAGAGCTTGGGTTAGTTCTTGAGGTAAGCAAGAAAAATCTGGCTTTGGTAGTGAATAAATTGAGCAATGTGGGAGTTTCTGCTGAAATCATAGGTCAAGTAACAGCCAATCCATCAATAGAAGTTAAGGTTGATGGGGAGACTTATTTAACTGAAAAAACTAGTATCCTTAGGGACATGTGGGAAGAGACCAGTTTTCAGCTGGAAAAGTTCCAAAGGTTGGCATCTTGTGTGGATATGGAGAAAGAAGGACTAAAACATCGTTATGAACCCTCATGGGAACTGCCTTTTACTCCTTCCTTCACTGATGAAAAGCTTATGTCTGCAACTATAAAACCTAAAGTGGCTGTGATTAGAGAAGAAGGGAGCAATGGAGACAGAGAAATGGCTGCAGCATTTTATGCTGCTGGTTTTGAACCATGGGATATTACCATGTCAGACCTTCTTAATGGAAAGATCTCTTTGCTAGACTTCCGGGGAATTGTGTTTGTTGGTGGATTTAGCTATGCTGACGTGCTTGATTCTGCAAAAGGTTGGTCTGCTAGCATAAGATTCAACGAGTCCGTTTTACAACAGTTTCAGGAGTTTTACAAGCGTCCAGACACTTTCAGTCTTGGTGTATGCAACGGATGTCAGCTAATGGCTTTGTTGGGATGGGTACCGGGTCCACAAGTTGGGGGTGTGCATGGTGCTGGTGGCGACCTATCACAACCGAGGTTCATTCATAATGAGTCAGGGCGGTTTGAATGCCGTTTTACAAGTGTGACCATAAAGGACTCACCGGCAATAATGTTCAAAGGCATGGCAGGTAGTACATTGGGTATATGGGCTGCTCATGGTGAGGGAAGAGCTTATTTCCCTGATGAAGGCGTGTTGGACCGTATAGTTCATTCTGAGTTGGCTCCTATAAGATATTGTGATGATGCTGGAAATCCAACAGAGGCCTACCCTTTCAATGCAAATGGCTCTCCTTTAGGGGTGGCAGCTATTTGTTCCCCAGATGGGAGGCATCTTGCCATGATGCCTCATCCTGAGCGTTGCTTCTTAATGTGGCAGTTCCCATGGTATCCGAAGCAGTGGGATGTGGAGAAGAAGGGGCCTAGTCCTTGGTTACGCATGTTCCAGAATGCAAGAGAGTGGTGTTCCTGAGATGATCAAATGTTTTTCTTGTCTTATCTTTTTCTTTCTTTTTTCCCCATATAAAGCACTTGTCCTTGCTTTAGTTGACAACTTATCCATGTCCTCCTTCCATAATTAATGGACAGGTTACTCAATAACATACAACTAGAGTCAAATTACCAGTTTAAAGGGCTTTTATCTAATGCTTGTTCGCTGTTCAGCAATTCTTTTATCTGTCTATTGCTTGATCTGTCTAAATGCTAGCTGAGCACTGCCATTGAGTGCTTAATTTTTTGAATAGCTGAATGGTTACGTTGCTTTGTTTATTTTTTCAATTTCACTTTAATTTTGCGTCTGGTAATCAAGTTGCTTGGGAATGTGAGTTGAATTTATTAGAATATTTATGTGCCTACCACATGTTTGATCATTTACTGGTTTTTCTTATACTTTTACTTATATTAGTTTATGCTTAATTATTTTACTTGTTTCAAGCATGAATGAAAGAATTATAAGTGAACTTTTGATCTTTTATCAAGAAAGGAGCGCTTGTAGCTTGCAATGAAGCATGAAGCTTGAAGCACTTCAAGATGAGTATATTCGTTATGCTACAGAGAAGTGCTCATCTATGCCAAAAGAATATTATTCAGTGTTTGAGACCATCACAGGTCTGGTTCTCTTGTGAATTTTTTGTCCTTCTGGGAGTTATTTAGATTAGTCCATGATGATTAAGACATGCTTTTAGGGATTAAGTTTTTCTACATAATGATATCTAGTAATGCTTGATTTTAAAGTAGTTTCACGCTTCAAGAATAATGATTTGGTGTATGTTTATTACTTGGGATTACTGGATTTAGTGGTTTTGGTGAATTTTACTTTTGGATGGACATGAATATGGTAACGGTGTGAGGTGGTTAATGGTAAGTTATGCTTGATTGATTATTTCAATATACTGATGTCATTGTCCATTGTTCAGCTATGATTTTTCAACCAGAGATTATTTTTATCTCGAGTGTTGTATATTTTCAACATGTTGATGTACTCTGTATGTCTTGTTGCTTCATGGTTCTTTCATCATGTTAGGTAAGATATATCTCTAATTCAACAAATGCAAGTCTGATGCTTGCATGATGTTGTTTATATACCTCTAATTTATCTTGTAATTTTTCTGGACTTCAAATATGACTCCGTCATAGTTTATGTCATTGAGGAAGTAAGATGTGAATTGGGTTGTAGCAGGTGTAATTGATCTGTAATGCGGTATTCTGTAAGAGTTGATAATAGTTGTTCTTTTCTTTTATGGTTAATTTTGGCAAAAATGAGAAAACTATTAAGAAAGTTGTTTGTGCCCTGTGAGCATTATTTCTGCTAATGCCTCCTAGTAAGAGTTGATAAAAAACTATAGTGGTCATACTTAATGAATAGAAAGAGATACATAAAAATATAAATTCAATTGGTTCTGGTAGTAGTGGTACAGGACCCTGTGAACTTGCAGCCCTGACTTCTCCTACTAAGCATTACGTCCTTTTGTATCCATATCTAGAAAAAGAAGGGAAGCTCATTTATTTTTGTCAACTTTTAAAATAAAATTTATTTTTGTTTTTAATTGTATTTTTGAACCTATTTTTGAATTTGTAATGGGCTATTATCTTTTTATTGTTATTTTTTTTTAATTATTAGATTAGTTATTGGGCCTAAGTTGGGATTAAACAGTAGGAATTATAAATAAATTCCTTAATTGATAGTTTTTTATGAAATTTCATATTAAACACAGTTAAGAGATTCTTATGTGAAACCGTAGATTTTTATCAAATAATTTTATTCTTTGTGACGAATCATCCTTAATTTATCAATCTTTCAAGATTAAGGTGTTATTCTTTCTATCTCCTTTTATAATTCTTGCTTTTTTTTAATTATTTTTTTGCAATTTCAGAGGATTTCAAATAGGTTTCCAAGCTTGTTGATGCTAAAAATTGGATCCGCAAATTAGGGTTCTATCAATTGGTACTTAGGTGTTATCTATCCTTTGTGTTTTCTTTTATCTTGTGCGTTTTTCTCCTTTGTTTGTTCTTTTTCTTTTGTTTAACTATATATTATTTTATCTTCCTTTGAGTTTATCTTTCTTTTCTGAACTATATATAGTATTAATATCTTTTTATCTTTTTTATAAATATACTATTAACATTCGTGCAAAAAAAGAAAAAGAAAAGAAAGAAGTAAAAAAGAAAGAAATCCAGTTTTTAGGTTTGGAGCCCAAATTCTATTATAGTCTAGATTTAAATTTGTCCAATCACATATTTGCATTTAAATTTGAATTTTGCGTCAAAAATAAAGAAAATTTCATAGATAAAAAAAGGAAGCAAAAAAAAAAACACAAAAAAAAATAAATTACATTCATAGTCTTTCTTGTTTTTACATATATTTCAAAAAAAAAATTGTGTTTTGTTGGTTATTTATATCTAGTATAGTTCAATTCTTGGACAATCCTTTTTTTCATTCTAGAGTCTTTTAGTTTGTCTTCCTTGACATTCCTTTTGAGTATTTTTTTCATTTTTTTTATTTGTCTTTAACATATTTCACATTGAATATTTCTTGATTTTGAGTTTGAAGGTTCTGCTTAAGAACTGAAGAGGAGCAAAAGTGGTAAGACATAAGTGTATATTAAAAAAAAAGCCTTGAAAGAGTGATACACGAGTAAATTTGAGTGAAAACACTAAGTTGGAGTAGTGATGTCATATTCTATTGATTACTTGTGCACAAACTTTCCTTATAGGTATGACTTCTACAAATGGAGATGCTACTCCACCATCTCCGAAAACCACAAGGCTCACGGCGAAGATGATTAAACTTGACGATCAAATGAGAAGAATGAGTTATGACAATGAAGAAAGGATGAAGAGAATGAGAAAGGAGAATGAAAAGAGTTTGTGAAGAATATACATGAGTGGTGAAACTTTAAGTGTGAAAATTGAAAATATAGAACGAAGAAAAGAGGTAAGATCATCTAATTCTTCTCATGGAGAAGATGAAGGGTATGAAGAGGATGAGGGAGAAAGGAGGAATGAGAGGTATAGAAAGAAAATAAATCATAGAAGATATGGAGGTAGACAAAGAGAGGAAGGGATTGAGGGAGTGAAGGTGAAGATCCCTAAAAGGACTTGTGATTCAGAAGTGTATCTTAAGTGAGAGATGAAGGTTGAGCAAGCTTTTGCTTGCTATAACTACAATGAAGAGAAAAAGATCAAATTAGTCTCCCTGAAGTTTGAGGGATATGCCTTGGTGTGGTTGAATCAAGTGAAGAGTGATGTTGAGAGGATGAGAAAACCTTTGATTAATACATGGTAAGAGACATGAAAAAAGTTCTGAGAAAGAGATTTGTGCCGTCCTATTATGGGAGAGACTTTCACAACAAGCTTCAAAGACTAATTCAAAGAAATACGAGTGTGGATGAGTATTACAAAGAGATGGAGATTTCCTTGATTATTGCTCAAATTGAGGAGTCTCAAGAGGCCACAATGACAAGGTTTTTGCATAGTCTCAATAGGGAGATGCAAGACATTGTAGAGTTACACCATTATGCCTCTTTGGAGGATCCCATTCATCAAGCTATCAAGGTGGAGCAACAAGAGGAAACAAATATACAAGAAATCCGTCTATGACTCTTCAACTTGGAAAGATAAGGAGACATTCAAGAAGGAGGGAGGATTTTCATTCAAATCTCATGAAAAAGGTGTTGTCCTTGGTAAAAATAATTCTAACCCTACTCCCACTTATTCAAAAAAAAGTTCTATTAAATGTTTTAAGTGTTTGGGAAAGGGTTACATTGCGTCCCAATATCCTACAAAAGTGCTATGGTTGTGTTGGATAATGGGGATATCACTAGTGCATCTTCTTCTAGCTCTTCTAGTTTTTCTAGTGAGAGTGAAAGTAAATGCGATGTACAACCCCTGAAAGGTGATCTTTTGATGATTAGGAGGTTAATGGCGAATGTGTGTAAGGATAAAGATGAAACTCAAAGAGAGAACATTTTTCATACTAGGTGCATGGTCATGGGAAAAATATGTTCTTTGATTATTGATGAGGTAGTTCCATTAATGTAGCTAGCCAAAGATTGATTAAAAAGCTTGTTTTGAAAATTTTCCCTCATCCTAGGCCTTACAAACTACAATGATTAAGTGAGAATCGAGAGCTAGTTGTAGATAGACAAGTTTTGATATGCTTTTCCATTAAAAAATATGTTGATGGGATACTGTTTGATGTAATCCTTATGGAGGCTAGCCATCTCTTACTTGGAAGGCCTTGTCAGTATGATAGGGATGTTGTCCATAATGGTGTCACAAACAAATTTTCATTTGTACATAAAGAACAAAACGTTACCCTTAAACCTTTGTCTCCAAGTGAGGTTTGTGAGGATCAAATAAAAATGGTAGTGAAATAAGAACAAGAGAGAAAAAAAAGAGAAAAACAAAATTAATGAAAAGAGAAACCTGAAAGGAGAGAAAAGAAAAAAAAAGTGGATAAAAAAAAGTGAAAAAAATGAAAATCAAGAAAGAAAAATACAGAGCTAGTTCATGAGAGAAAAAGAGGCGAAGAGAATGTTGCTAACTAAGAAACCTATGTATTTACTAATGCCTCATGATTATTGTTTGTCTTCTATTGCTAGTTTTTTTCCTCTAGGTGCGAAAAAATTGCTGAAGAAGATTGGGGACGTCTTCCCCAAAGAGTCCCCTCAAGGGTTGCCTCCTTTGAGAGAGATAGAACACCAAATTGATCTCATGTCGAGAGTTTCCATATCAAATAGGCCAGCATATAGAAGTAATCCAAAAAAATAATAAAAGAGAGCCAAAGACAAGTGGAGAGCTTGATGGAAAAAAGATGGGTTAGATAAAGTTTGAGTCCATGTGCTACGCCCATCATTTTGGTAAATTGAACTCTATCTCAACTTCTAAAGTAGAGTCGTCAAAATGGGTTTCGGCCCGTGGGCCAGTCCGGCCCACTGCGGGCTAGAGGTGGGCTGGGCTCAATTTTTTAAAAAAAATTGGTACCGGAAACTTTTCAGCCCAGCACACTTAGCCCGTGGGTTAGGTGGGCTCAACCCGTGGGTTGGTGGGCCAGCCCATCAACCCATCAAATTTAAATAATATATTATTTTATTTTATTATTATTATAAATTTATAATTGTCAAGAGATGGATGATCCATATAATGTTAGTCTTTTCTTTTGTTTAATTAATTAATTGTTTTATGATTCAATTTATTTAATTTAATTTTTCTCTTATATTGTCATAGGAATATATCAATTATGTGAGCCAAAATGTTAATGTCAATGGCAAGTCTGAATTAGATCTCTATTTGGCTGAGACACCACTTGAGCCAAAGTTTTTCCCAAAGTTGAATATTTTGAGTTATTGGAAGGATCGCCAAGAACGTTATCCAAATCTTTGTAGATTGGCATGTGAGGTGTTAAGCATTCCTATAACAACTGTTGCTAGTGAATCGACATTTAGCATTGGTGCTCGTGTGCTAAACAAGTATCACGCTAGTCTTCTTCCTTCCAATGTTCAAGCACTAATTTTAACCCAAAATTGGATAAATGATTTTGAAGATATTGATAATTTACATTTCTTTTTCCATCATTTTTAGTTTGTTATTGGTGTGTTGTTTTATTTATTTGACTTATTAATGATATTGTTTATTTTTTTTTTGTCTTTGTAGATGAAATTAATGGTGATGTTGAGAAAGAAGAGGAGGTTGTTTTGGATTTCACAGTCCATGACTGACTCTAATGTTTAATTTCAATAGTTTAGAAGTTTATTTTTTATGACATTTAAATTTCAATTATCTTAATGTTGAATGTTTATTTTGAAGACTTCAATCACTTTAATATTGAATGTTTGGATTTGATTTAGTTTGGTTTTAATATTGGATTTTATTTTAAGTAGTTTGGAATAATTTTTTTTTTACAAAAAAGGCAGAAAAGTGGGCCAGCCCGCATAACCCACCAACCTGTGGTGGGCCGGGTCGGGCTGGCATTTTGTTAGCCCACACAAAAGTGGGCCGAGCTAGGCTAACCCACTTTTAGCTTAACCCGTTGCGGGCCTGCCCACATGGGCCGGGCTGGTCCATTTTGACAGCTCTATTCTAAAGTGCTTGGTAGATAAGAATTTGAAAGCTTGAAAGCAATCCCTACCTTATGCTGAATTTTCTTATAATAGGGTAGTAAACTCTACTACTTATTCTCCTTTTGAGGTAGTTTACGATTTTAATTCATTGTCCTCTCTTAACTTGTTACCTTTGCTTAACACTCCTGCTATGATGAATAAGGATGAACTTTCTAAAGTCAATTTTGTTAAGAGTTTGCATGAGAAGGTGAAAGCACAAATTGAAAAAAAGGTTAAACAATATGTTATATATTCCAATAAAGGGAAAAAGAAAATGATTATTAAACCGGGTGATTGGGTTTGCATTCAGTTGAGGAAGAATAAGTTTACTTCCAAAAGAAAATCTAAACTTTAATAAATCGGAGATGGTATTTTTCAAGTTTTAGAGCGCATTAACTATAATGCATATAAAATTGATTTACCACTAAACTATCATGTGAGCAACACTTTTAATGTTATTGACT
The DNA here is from genome assembly GCF_000004515.6 of Glycine max. Lineage (NCBI taxonomy): Eukaryota > Viridiplantae > Streptophyta > Magnoliopsida > Fabales > Fabaceae > Glycine > Glycine max. Next base: position 2,840,648 of record NC_038254.2, read on the forward strand.
TGACTCTTTGTAATGTAGGTACCTTTGACATCAATTTATATTGACTTTTCTTTCAAAGTTTAGAAAGTTTAACTTTTCTTTCAAAGTTCTAATATCATTTTAATGAAAATGCTAAGTTGCCCACGTTTATCTTTTAGTTCCTATTTTCTTTGTTTAACTTAAGCAAAAGTTATGACTGGCACATATTCTTTGGTTGCGAACATGCAAAGGTATTATGGTGCATATCTATTCTTTGCCATAAAATTCATCAGTTAACGAACAATGCACAAGGACTTTCTGAGTTCATTTTTCTTTTATTGAAAACTATCAACAGTGATGAATGTGAGTAATTAGTAGTGGTTTTCTGAAGTCTTTGGCACAGAAGAAATGAGAAGGTCTGGGAAGGTATTAAAAACCTCTAGAACTTTCTCTTCAATTATCGAAACTCAGTCTCTGAATAGCAGCAACTTCAATCTATATCCTCGCATCACTTGAAGGGCTCAACTACCTTATGCAATGCCAAGTGGATCCGTCCTCCTACTGCTTACCTGAAGGGTAATGTTGATGCTGCTTTATTCATGGACCTCGGTATTTTTGGTGTTTCTACATGCATTAGTGATTACCTAGGTGAATTTGCTTCTGCCAGAACAACTTGGTGTTTTGGTAATCCATCACCACGTGAAGCTGAGGCTATAGGGCTGTTATCTACTAAGAAGTGGATTGAAGAATCAGGGTCAACCAACATAATTTTTGATACATATTGCAAGCGAATTGTGGATGTTTTGAATGCCAAAAAACAAATGTTTTCTGAGTTTGGTTTCATCCTTTCACACAATGTAGTATGTAGTGAGTAAGGTTATCAAATTTGACAATTTACATAGACTCGTGAGAGTTCTATAAACTCGACTCGTGACTCAACTTGTAAACTCGTAAGAGTCTACTTCATGTAAAAATAATAACAAAATATCTATAAATAATATACTAATTAAACATTTTAACAATATAATAAAGCAAAATAATAAATTATAATGTTCAGAATATTTAAATAATCAAGTCTAATAATAATACATCACTACTAAATAATAACTTGCAGAGGTTATAGTACTAGTAGATCATTCTTATCGAGAGTTTGATGTTATTAGAAAATAAGAGTTAGATATTATTAAAGGTGGGAATTTTGTATTTAAGAATAATACACTAAATGAAGGTATGATGAATGCTATAAAAACAAAAAACTAAAAAATGATTTACATTTTGGTCAATTTTTTTAACTTGTTAACTCGTTGACTCAATGGTAAACTCGAGAGTCTATCAAGTTTACTTAAAGTTTATAGAGTTTGTTCAGAGTCTATTAAAAAAAGAGTTTACTTAAGAGTCAACTCACGCAGATGACAAGTGAACTTTTAAGAGTTAGCGAGTTAACTCGAAAGTTTAATAATCATGATAGTGAGAAGCTTCATCATATTCACAACTACTCAGTTGAGTCCGAGACAAACAAATCAACTCTTGCTGGTGTCTAGATTATATGCTAGTTTGCAACATTTTGATTTTATTCCAACTTGTATTTCACTCTATTATTTTGAATGAAATACTATAAGTTTCTTGCTGTCAAAAAAATAAACTTGAGCAAAAACTATTCATGCTGTTTAAGCAGGAAATATTCTTTAGTCAAATTGGTATTATATACGGTGTTGGCAGTAGCTGTTTCTAGTGATGGTGACTTCTACTGAGGTATCTGTTTTTCAGTAGCCATAATCCTATATTACAGTTAGAGTCACAAACCTTTTCAACTTGGATAAAAAGTCCGTGTTGATTCTTATTTGAGTCTTGTGCGATCACGTTATCATAAATGAATATTGTCAATTATTGCATCTGATCATTACTTTATTCATGTGCAGGTTTTACGTACTTGTTTCCAAGTTATCTGAATTACTCTATGTATGCATAGATGAAGGTCTACGTCTTATTTAGAGAAATGAAATTCATAAATTCACCATATATGACTTAATTATTGTTTTAACCTTTGAAATTTAAAAATATTTTTTTTAGTTCTTGAATTTTGATAAATTGTCTTTTTAGTCTTTTGTTGATACTTTGTCACGGTTTTTATTGTCATAAATTGTTTTTTATTTTTTAGCTGCCAAAATTTATATTTTAAAACTACTAATTAGTATTAGTTTTCTGGAGTCTTTTGGCGCAGAAGAAATGAGGTCTGGGAAGGTATTCAAAAACCTCCAGAACTTTCTCTTCAATTATCAAAACTCGCACTCTCTGAATGGCAGCAACTTCAATCAATTTCCTCGCACCTTATATTTATTGTTATGTGTATGCTTTAGCTCCAAAAAAAAAAAGTACTGTATTTGCTAGTAAAGATGTGAAGGAATTTCCAGATTTTTCCTTAGCCCTATGCATAACTAGTATTTTTAGTGCTGGAACTTTTATCTTTTCCTGAAAGCATAACATGCTTATTGATGCATCCAATACTTCTAAGTTTAACCGTCGACTATTTCTTTTTTCTTATTTGATAATTTAACTAGATGTTG